>NC_079451.1:5528274-5640774 GCF_903798145.1 Danio aesculapii | reverse complement strand
ATTATTATTATTATTATTAGTTGTGATGGCACAATTTTTCAGCAATTCATTGCTCTGTTAATCCTTGTCACATGATACTTCAACAAAACAAAACTTGAAAAACAAAGATCAAAACAAGATTTCAAAACTAAGTAAATAACTAAATAACTAACTTAAATGAATAAATAAATAAATAAATAAATAAATAGTAAGCTTGTTGAATTTAATTTTATGAGTACAAACCAAACAAAACCGGATGAATGAATGAATGAATGAATGAATGAATACATACAGTACATACATGCATACATGCATACATACTGTACATACATTCATACATACTGTACATACATTCATACAAGTTTGGAATAAGATGGTAAATAAATGACTGACTTCATTTTTGTGTGAACTATACATGTAAACATTTAAGCTTTTGAGAAATATAAAAGTGAGCCTCTGACCCTACCATTACCCAGTAGCTAAAGTTTAAATATTAAATGTCTTTGTTTCTGTAGAAAAAAAAATTAAAATACATCAAATTTATTTATTTATTTGTATTTGTTTTCATATCTTGTTTTGATCTTTGTTTTTTTAAGTTTGTTCTTTTATTTATTTATTTTTTTTATTATTTATTTATTTACAAATTAGAGTGTTCAATTGAGTTAATTTAGATTTCCAGTTGACCTTTTATTCTTTTATCTTCTTATGACCTTTTTATGACCTTTTATCTTCTAAGACAGCATTTGTATGTGATCATCTTGTCGTCTTACACTTGTTCAAAACCTGTGAGAGTTTCTGTTGGACACAAAATTAGACAAAGTATAGCACTATAAAAGTTGAAGGGTCCCCGCAACAATGATCAAAAATTTCTTCTTTTGTGTCCAACATACTATCCTTTTAACAAAAAACAAAACTATTAAATATAATAGCGGTCCGATTTTTACATCTGTATATTTCTATGCAATATTAATGGCATAAATGCAACATCAATGTTCCCTTTTTTGCTGATTATTAATAATAAATATGCTTATGCAACTCATTCATACATTCATTTTCTTTTGACTCCCTTTTTAATCAGAAGCCACCACAGTGGAATGAACCGGCAAATATTCTAGCATATGTTTTAACATCGGATGCCCTTCCAGCCGCAACCCAGAACTGGGAAACACCCAAACACCCTCACATTCACATACACACGCACACACACTCATACACTACAGCCAATTTTGTTTACCCAATTCACCTAAAGCGCATGTCTTTGGACTGTGGGGGAAACCAGAACACCCGAAGGAAACCCACGCCAATACAGGGAGAACATGCAAACTTCACACTGAAATGCCAACTGAGCCAGCCGGAACTCGAACCAGCAACATTTTTGCTCCGAGGTGACCCACTGAGCCACCCTGCTGCCACCTCATGCGATTCATTCCTTTGATAGCTGATTTGTTTTATAACACACAATCTCACATGTTGTCTGCGGCTCTCTACAAAAACAACAAACCTCCGCCTTTGTTTATATGTGAGGGAGTAAGAGGAGAATTGAACTTGCCATCGAAGGCTCTGGTTTTCATCACCGCTAATGTTGTTTTTGTACATCTCGAATAATGCATATTAATGTGTGCAAACGTGTAATGCGTTATCATTACGGCTGCATTCGGAAAATGATTTCAACGCTGTCAGCAGTCTACTTTAACTTACTTAAGCAAGACTGACAAACACAAACACACACATATGCACACATACACAACTGACATACTGCAATATAGACTTTGTGTTGAGTTTTATCAAATGAACCAGCCTTGAACTGCGTGGAATAATGAGATGCGGACATGCCATGTGTATTATTTGAAATTCAGCACTATTTAAAGTTAAATAGCTACTGTATGCATCCTCACGGCAGAAAACATGAAGTCATATTTGCATATTTATTTTAATGGACAGGGTTGCCATTAGGTGCACTGTATGATAATGACAGCAAACATGCTCATGGCTTTGTGAGTATGAATTTTTGGTGAGTTTTTTTTGTTGGTGCCTCACAGCAACTCTTCATTGATGATTTCACAGTCTCCTAATGTATTATTTAAGTCAGTGTTGTGTATAAAAAGTGCATTTTCCAGCTGAGTAAATGCTCAAGTCACTTAGGAACATTTCATTATTAAATGTGATTATGCTTTCGTTGAGTATATATACACACTTACAAGCCACTTTATTAGGTATGCCTTATATATACCAGGTTGGACCCCCTTTTGCCTTCAGAACTGCCTTAATCCTTCGTTGCATAGATTTAACAAGGTACTGGAAATATTTATAGGAGATCTTAGTCCATATTGACATGATAATGTCATGCATTTGCTGCAGATTTGTCGGCTCACGGAGTTCTGCTCACTGTGGAGGCCATTTGAGTACAGTGAGCTCATTGTCATGGTCAAAAATCCAGTCTGAGATGAGTCGCACTTCATGACATGGCACGTTATCCTGCTAGAAGTAGCCATCAGAAGGTGGGTACAGTGTGGTCATAAAGGGATGGGCATGGTCAGCAACAATATTCAAGTAGGCTGTGGTGTTTAAACAATGCTCAGTTGGTACAAATGGGCCCAAAGTGTGCCAAGAAAATATTCTCCACACCATTACACCACCACCACCAGCCTGGATTGTTGATGCAAGGCAGGATGAATCCATGCTTTCATGTTGTTGATGCCAAATTCTGACCCTACCATCCGAATGTCGCAGCAGAAACTGAGACTCATCAGACCAGGCAACATTTTTCCAATCTTCTATTTCGAATTTTGGTGAGCCTGTGTGAACTGTAGCCTCAGTTTCCTGTTCTTACCTGACAGGAGTGGGACCCGGTGTGGTCTTCTGCTGCTGTAGTCCATCTGCCTCAAAGTTGGACATGTTGTGCGTTCAGAGATGCTCTTCTGCATACCTCAGTTGCAATGAGTGTTTTTTTGAGTTACTGTTGCCTCTCTATTAGCATAAACCAGTCTGGCCATTTTCCTCTGACCTCATCAACAAGACATTTGCACCCACAGAACTGCCGCTCACTGAATATTTTTTTTTTTCATTTTAGGACAATTCTCTGTAAACCAGCAGTTTCTGAAATACTCAGACCAGCCCGTCTGGCACCAACAACTACGCCACATTCAAAGTCACTTAAATCACCTTTCTTCTCCATACTGATGCTCGGTTTGAACAGCAGTAGATCGTCTTGACCATGTCTACATGCTTAAATACATTGAGTTGCTGCCATGTGATTGGCTGATTAGAAATTTGCGTTATTGAGCAGTTTGACAGGTGTACCTAAGTGGCCGGTTAGTGTATATGTATAAATGCTGTAATTTTTTCTGTAATACAGAAGACTACAGTATAGACAATGTTAAATAAAAACATCTTAGATAAAGAGATAGTAGTTTAAATCTGCATATCTGTCCTTAATATTGGGCAATGCAAGATAAAAATACATAAATAAATTAAATAAAAAATAAATAGGCTAAAAAATAACTAAATTAAATTAAAAAAGGTCCATGTTACTTTTCATCAGTGTTTTTGATCATTTTTGGAAATATTTACCATAGTATTTTATATATATATATATATATATATATATATATATATAAATAATCATAAGTAATCATAAGTAATAAATAACTAAATAGCAAAAAAAAACTGTGTTGTTGTTTTATTGCTAAAGGAAAATTAAAGCATATGAATAAAATGAATATATTAATTAATATATGACAATAAAATTAATTACATACATACATATTTATTTTGCAAAACCACCTTTTAAAGAAAAGTTACATTAAATCAATTGAATGAAATCAAGAATTTGAGCTATATATACAGTAAATAAGATGTAAATAAAAAATCTATGCATCAAATATATCTATATTTAACCAAATGAGTGAGTGAATGAATGAACAAATGAATAAACAAGCAAACTTTTAAATGATCATACTGGTATAACGGTTTCACAAATATTTACAGAGCCACATTTGCATTGCAGCATAACCCTCAGCTCTGCATCCAGTAGGACAGACGGTTGCTGAACAAATGGATGAATGGCTTGCAATTTTTATGGTAGCATAAAGGTTCATAATTGGTTAGAAGCTTAAAAGATGAACACAGACTGGTGTTCACAGATGGTTTTAGATGGACGTGGTTGGCATTTTACGACAATGCTACAGGTTTGAACCTGCCATTAGGGAGAATACACGATGAGGATGTGTGAGAGAGAGTGGGAAGTGTTCATTTAGCACACTCTCACTCAAATGCCCTTTGTTACTATCGTTTTATATATATGACATCATGCACTGGCTGTAAGATATTGTTTTAAAATAGTAACATGTAAAATATTTCATACATTTATAAGACTAAATGAATTATTCACATTGTTCATTGCTTTAAAAATGTAAAAAATACAACAGAAACTAATTGTGCATATGGTTTTGCAAAAGAACGATAATGATTGCATTGTAATAAAAGTACAGGCTTTTAATGCATTATGGAATTTTCCATAATCACTGAGCCTTTAGCTTGCTCCTTTGGAGTTTGTAAAATTAATGGTTTCTCTATAAAAATAATTAAAACATGATTTATTGCAATAATTATTGTAAGCAGCACTTCTGATTAACTTTTGAATATGCTACAGTTATTTTGGTCTATATTTATATTGTAAATTAGTATATGAATGTATAGTTTATTATGCACATCTTACTGAGTATTCTTCTTCTTCTTCTTCTTCTTCTTCTTCTTCTTCTTCTTCTTCTTCTTCTTCTTCTTCTTCTTCTTCTTCTTCTTCTTCTTCTTCTTCTTCTTCTTCTTCTTCTATTATTGTTCCTGTTGTTATTATTGTTGTTATAATAATAGTGATACTGCTACTACTATTACTACTACTTCTAATAATAATAATAATAATAATAATAATAATAACAAATACATAAATAAATAAATAAATAAATAAATAAATAAATAAATAAATAAATAAATAAATAAATAAATAAATAAATAAATCTATTATTATTATTATTATTATTATTATTATTATTACAACAACCAACAACTACAACAACAACAGCAAAATAATAATAACCACAACAACAACAACAATAATAATAATAATAATAATAATAATAATAATAATAATAATAATAATAATAATAGATTTATTTATTTATTTATTTATTTATTTATTTATTTATTTATTTATTTATTTATTTATTTATGTATTTATTATTATTATTATTATTATTATTATTATTATTATTATTATTATTATTATTGTTATTATTGTTAATATAACAACAACAACGACAAATAATAATAATAATGATAATAATAATAATAATAAACTATTATTATTATTATTATTATTATTATTATTATTATTATTATTATTGTTATTATTGTTAATATAACAACAACAACGACTAATAATATTAATAATATTAATAGTTTATTATTAGCATTATTATTATTATTATTATTATTATTATTATTATTATTATTATTATTATTATTGTTATTAGTTGTTGTTGTAATATTGTTTATTATTATTATTATTATTATTATTATTATTATTATTATTGTTGTTGTTGTTATTATTATTATTATTATTATTATTATCATTACTACAACAACAATAACAACTGATGATGATGATGATGATGATGATGATGCTGATGATGATGATTATTTTTATTATTATTATTGTTATTATTAAGTTAAGTATTAAGTATTAAGTATTAAAAAGTTAATCATTTTAAGGATCCTTTCCAGTGAACCATTTCCAAATTTGCAGCTTAAACTCAAACAAACAAATTCATATTAATTAATATATACTTTTAATAAAACATGTACACGATTCACTATAATGTACTGTCAGCATATTAGCGGCTCAATAACATCAAATAAACATCAGCATTACTAACACAATGAAATCAATCCCAATCAAATCAATATCCAACTCAGCAAATCTCCATCTAATAACCAGGATAATGTAAAGTCGCATGATCAATAACAAACATTTCACAAACATGCACTGCAAAGACACAATAGTAGCCCTCAAAGGCTACTCAGGAAGTATATTAGGTTATCGGCACCTGCGATACTAGCAAGCACTCCAATTATTACATTCATTTCCCGCGCTAATGAATTCCGAAGATTATTATTATGGAAAGCAGGGTGAGATAAAGCAGTAAAACAGCGACTTGATCCGCTCTCCTCGAAATGCGGTGATACACATCTGGGCTTCTCTGTAGCTCCTCAATTAAACATTTTGATCTAATTAATCAAGCGTCCCGTGGGATAATCCCTCAACTCCAAATAAAAAAAAAATTATTAAAAAAAAACAAACTCTCATGCAAGAGTTATTAACATGACTAATAAGCGCTGCCACTGATAACATTTTTCATTATTATTAGCACCATAACTCATAAAACATCATCATGCATTCCGGCTAACTGTGTGGCGCTGGTTCTGACCTTTTTGAATGTCTTTTCACATGGCCATTACTCGGAATCCACTTTAATATACACGGGTCAATTCATCATGCGTGTCTCATTAAGCATCTTTAATTCGATTTTTTTCTGTTTAGGCTTGTGCTTTGTTACTGTTAAACCTTGGTGACTTTTGAGGTCACGGAGGCTACTGGAAAGTATGTTTTGTCTGCTGTGGGGTGTTTGTTTGGGTTTGCTCAAGCTGTTGCAATTTATGTGATATATTAACATTATTTGTGATGGAATGATGTGGTGGGATGGGAGTGGCAATGCATGTTTATCTATCTATCTATCTATCTATCTATCTATCTATCTATCTATCTATCTATCTATCTATCTATCTATCTATCTATCTATCTATCTATCTATCTATCTATCTATCTATCTATCTATCTATCTATCTATCTATCTATCTATCTATCTATCTATCTATCTATCTATCTATCTATCTATCATCAAAATTATAATAAAAAAACTGTAACACCTTACAATAACATTCTTTCCTTCATTTGTTTTCCTTCTGCTTAGTGGAATGAACACACCAAATTATCCACTATGTTTTACACAGTGGACACCCTTACGACTGCAACCCAGTACTGGGAAACACCCATACACTCTTACATTCATACGCTACAGCCAATTTAGTTTATTCAATTCACCTATCACCTATCATTAGGGCAAAGATAAAATAAATCAGTTATTAGAAATAAGTTATTAAAGTGTTATGTTTAGAAATGTGTCGGAAAAAATCATCTCTCCGTTAAACAGAAATTTGGGGAAAAATAAACAACTGTATCTAAGCTAAAACTTCACATACACACTCAGGGCATCAGGGACTTATTTTACATCTTGTAAAAAACCACCCCAACCAATTAAAATTAAACAAAATTATGTATGACATTATTAATATCACAAATTTGCCTACCGTGGCAACAGGAGCACAGAAGATGCCGTCTCCATAGCACTGCACTCTGTCCTCACACACCTGGACAATAAAAACACTTATGCACGAATGCTGTTTGTTGATTTCAGCTCAGCATTCAACACTGTCATACCCTCTAAGCTACTGATCAAACTCAGAGACCTGGATATCGACACGTCTCTCTGCAACTGGGTTATGGACTTTCTGACTAACAGACCTCAGAATGTTAGATCAGGCCACATCTGCTCCACCACCGTCACACTCAACACTGGTGTACCACAGGGCTGCGTGCTGAGCCCCTTCCTCTACTCCCTTTTTACCATCGACTGTAGGCCTGTGAACAGATCCAACACCATCATCAAATTTGCAGATGACACCACAGTGATTGGTCTGATCAGCAATAATGATGAGACTGCCTACAGGGAGGAGATACAGCATCTGGCCACTTGGTGCACCGACAATAATCTGCTCCTTAACACCAGCAAGACCAAGGAGCTCATTGTGGACTTCAGGAAGGGACGAACAGGCTCGCATGATCCCATCCACATTAATGGGATGGCCGTTGAGCCTGTCTCATCCTTCAAGTTCCTGGGGACCCACATCTCAAAGGACCTTTCCTGGACCACCAACACCTCCAGCCTGGTCAAGAAGGCTCACCAGCGCCTATTCTTCTTGAGGCAACTTAAGAAGAACCAGCTTTCATCAGCCGTCTTGGTGAACTTCTACCGCTGCACAATAGAAAGCATCCTGACCAACTGCGTCACAGTCTGGTATGGAAGCTGCTCTGTTGCTGAGCGTAAGGCACTGCAGCGGGTGGTGAAAACTGCCCAACGCATCACAGGGACTACACTGCCAGCCATTGAGGACATCCAGAAGAAACACTGTCTGCGCCGAGCACGCAGTATTCTTAAGGACACCTCTCACCCTGCTCACAGACTGTTTTCTCTCCTGCCTTCCGGCAGGCGCTTCAGGCTCCCCCGGACAAAAACCAGCAGACTGAGGAACAGCTTTTTCCCCAGAGCTGTCTCCCTTTTGAACTCTGCCCCTCACTGACTCTTTTGCCTCCCCAATACACCCCCCACATTCCTCTAACTTATACTCCTCACAATCACTGCACTATTTAACATTTGCACATTTAAAGTTTGCACATATTCATTGCACTGATTCATTTATTGAACTGTACATACCCACTGCACATGGACATTTGTAATTATGTTTATCTGCACACTCCTGATTATTAATAGCATCCTGTACATATATTCATTTATTGTAAATCTGTTCATAGCTAATACAACCTGTATATAATGTTGATAGTACATCCATCTGTAAATATTACCATAGTTTTTCTATAACTGCACTTTTTAACTTATACCTGTATCCTGCACTTGCTGCTATTGCACTGCTGGTTAGACCTAAACTGCATTTCGTTGCCTTGTACTTGTACATGTGTAATGACAATAAAGTTGAATCTAATCTAATCTAATCTAATCTAAATATCAATATAAATGATAATTTCTTTTTGAATTACACAATCAATCATTCAATTAATCAATCAATCATTCAATCAAAAGAAAACATTTATAAAACTATGTATCAAGAAGTTATATTTTTTTAAAAAACACATCATCAATCAATCAATCGAATAAACAATCGACCAATCGACCAACCAATTGACTGACCAATCAACTGATCAAGCATCCAACTAACCAATCAAAATTAATCATGAAAATAAAATATGTAGAAAGAAATGATCATTTGTTTTTAATAACACATAATCTATTAATCGACTAATCAATCAATCGACCAATCGATTGACCGACCAATTGACTGACCAACAAACCAACCAACCATAAAAATATGTATAAAAAATTATCATTTATATTGAATAACACTGTGATAAAGCAATAATGACAAATATGAAGAAGATATATGTTTGTGTGTGATAAATATTATTATTATTTTCTACTTATTTTTTTTATTTAATTGACAGATTATTATAAAAATATTATAATTTATTATTATAAAAAGTTAGTCTAAAATAGGCGAGGTATGTACACACATATATATTATAACCCACTATAACCCATTAAGGTCAATATTATTAGGCCCTTTAAGCTATATATTTTTTTCCGATAGTCTACAGAACAAATCATCAATAAATAATAACTTGCCTAATTACCCTAACCTGCCTAGTTAACCTAAATAACCTAGTTAAGCCTTTGAATGTCACTTTAAGCTGTATAAAAGTATCTTAAAAATATCTAGGAAAATATTATTTACTGTCATCATGGCAAAGAAATAAATAAATCAGTTATTAGAAATGAATTATTAAAACTGTTATGTTTAGAATTGTGTTAAAAATCTGCTCTCCATTAAACAGAAATTGAGGAAAAAAATTAACAGGGTGGCTAATAATTCTGACTTCAACTGTGTGTATGTGTGTATATATATATATATATATATATATATATATATATATATATATATATATATATATATATATATATATGATAGCTATTAGGCAAAGAGTTGTACTAAATCACATTTTATAAGCTTATATGACATAAATTTTTATTAATTCTAAACAAAGGAACTCATACATGCCACTTTAATACAATATTTTAAAGTACGCAAGAGCTGCTGGCCGGCTGCATAGGCAAAGCATCATACAAGAGAACAAAACATAATTTGCATGCTAATGCTGACGATGGACGTCATGAAGCCCAAAGCAGCGGATCCTGAGAATCACAGTAGATAGATGAGATCAATATAGGAGGAGGCAAACCGGCGGCTATGGCGTTCGGAAAAAAATCGCACCACCCATTTAAGTGGCATTGATTTTGACTGTCAAATCGCATGGCGCGTAACAAGCTGGCAGAGATAGACTGCACAAACTGCTGATTAGATGCAGCACTTTGACAAGGTGGGCCAAATAAACGCTACTTCCTCAAATGGAATGGGACATATTTGAATAATATCAGAGAGGAAGAACTTTGTCTTTCTTTTTTTCTGGTCATAACAAACCGGGCAGTTATGTTGGGTTACTTTACGGATCAGATTTTGCGTCTCTAACATTTTAATATCTGTGCCACACGAGGAAGCTCTGGAATCAAACTGTAAAAATTATCCTATAATTATTACTAGTGTTTTTGAACCATGTACTGAAGAAGATTTTTATTTTCTAAATCTATGTAAAGACATTTAATTGTGTGAGTGAAGGGCCATATGAATATGCCATTACTGTATACAGTGCATCTGGAAAGTGTTCATAGCGCTTCACTTTTTCCACATTTTTTTATTTTAAAGCCTTATTCAAAAATGGATTAAATTAATTTGTTTCCTCAAAATTCTACACACAATACCCCATAATGCAAAGGTGAAAGAAGATTTTTTTTAAATTGTTGCAGATCTATTAAACACTTTTTAAATACTTACATGTACATAAGTATTCGCAGCCTTTGCCGTGAAGCTCTAAATTGAGTTCAGGTACATTTTGTTTCCATTGATCATTCTTGAGATGTTTCAGCAGCTTAATTGGAGTTCACCTGTGGTAACTTCAGTTGATTGGACATGATTTGAAAAGGCATACACCTGTCTATAAGGTCCCAGGGTTGACAGTGCATGTCAAAGCACAAACCAAGCATGAAGACAAAGGAATTGTCTGTAGACCTCCGAGACAGGATTGTCTCGAGGCACGAGACTGGGGAAGGTTACAGAAAAAATTCTGCTGCTCTGAAAGTTCCAATGAGCACAGTGGCCTCCATCATCTGAAAGTGGAAGATGTTTGGAACCACCAGGACTCTTCCTAGAGCTGGCTGGCCATCTAAGCTGAGTGATGGGGAAAGTCAGGAAGGTGATCAATAACCTGATGGTCACTCTGTCTGAGCTCCAGCATTAGTCTGTGGAGAGAGGAGAATCTAACCATCTGTGCAGCAATCCACCAATCAGGCCTGTATGGTAGAGTGGCCAGACGGAAGTCACTCCCCACCAGAAATTTGCCAAAAGGCATCTGAAGGACTCTCAGACCATAAGAAACAAAATCTCTGGTCTGATGAGACTAAAACTGAACTCTTTGGAGTGAATGAGAGGCGTTACATTTGGAGAAAACCAGGCACCGCTGATCACCAGGCCAATACCATCAGTGTAAATCATGGTGGTGGCAGCATCATGCTGTGGGGATGTTTTTCAACAGCAGGAACTGGAAGACTAGTCAGGATGGGGAAAGGTGAATGCAGCAATGTACAGAGACATCCTGAATGAAAACCTGCTTCAGAGTGCTCTTGACCTCAGACTGGGGCAACGGTTCATCTTCCAGCAGGACAATGACCCAAAGCACTCCACCAAAAAAAAAATGGAGTGGCTTCACAACAACTCTGTGAATGTGCTTAAGTGGCCCAGCCTGAGCCCAGTTCTAAATCCTGTTGAACATCTCTGGAGAGATCTGAAAATGGCTGTACACCTTCGCTTCCCATCCAATCTGATAGATCTTGAGAGGTACTGCAAAGAGGAATGGGCAAAAATGCCCAAAGACAGGTGTTCCTAGCTTGTGTCATCATATTCAAAAAGAATTGAGGCTGCAATTGCTGCCAAAGATGCATCAACAAAGTATTGAGCACAGGCTGTGAATATGTACTGTATGTACACGTGATCATTTTTCACATTGTCATTATGGGGTATTGTGTGTAGAATTGAGGAAATAAATGAAATAAGGCTGTAACATAAGAAAATTGGATTAATAATAATAATAATAATAAGAAGAATTTATTATTATTATTATTATTATTATTATTATTATTATTATTATTATTATTATTATTATTATTATTATTATTATTATTTTACTAAGTGTTTTGGAAAAATTAGTAACTTTTTTAGTAATTCTATGCCAGGGATACACAACAACTTTAGTAATAAATTACCCAATACTCAAGGTTTCTACAACTATAGGGTATGTTAGACTTCGAAACCTCACATTGTAAATAGTATAAAATAGTATAAAAACAATAGTAAAAACAAAAGTATAATACAATATAAAAGAGTTCACTATAATTCAATGTAGTTATGCTGTAGCATTCATTAAAAATGATCATAATATATACAGTGTTATACGTTTTACTAAAATATTGTTTAATAACAGTATAGTAATTAGTGTAGTATTTTATTTGTTATTTATTTATTTAGTCATGTGGGTAGTTTTGTGTAGTAGAGCCATTTTGACAATAAGGGGAAAAAAAACATAAGGTTGCTTACACCATCCCATCATGGCAGGGGTCAACAGGGTTAAATGCCTCATGAAACCACTGGCAATTTCACAGGAAGAGCAACATTTATATTCTCTGATATTTGTTTAAACTTATAGGCAGTATTTTGCAGAATACTTTGCCTTGGGAGACTGTTTGCAAATACATAGTGTACTGGTTATAACTCCCTGTGGGCTAAAATTACCAAGCGTGTACTTCCATCTCTGGCTCGTGTCTCCTGACCTGAGGTAAATTACAGCAAGAGAGAAAAAAAGAGACCTGGCATTCAGCTTTACCACTGCAAATTTCGAGTGACTGATGAAAAAGAGGCACAAAGAAAAACAAACAAGAGAATAAAAGTACACACACATAAAAGAGCATGTTTACCAGCAGTTGGCGTATCCTTTGAGGGCTGATGTTTGCCTGGTGGCTTCATTGCACTGTAGGAGGGGGAACTGGAATGGAGTGACTTTGTTTCTAATTGTTTTAATATACTGCGCTACATTGTAAAAAAGCAAAACAAAAAAAAATTGCTGGGTTCGACAAAATTTGTTTATGCTGTCCTTTAAAATAGATCGTTATAACTTGACTGAACATAAACAAATGAAATGGTCCCAAACATTTTAATAAATAAAATGCAAGCTCAAAGTTTTTATGTACAGTTTTTATCTGCTTTGAACTTTTAACTATTTGGATTTCCTGACAACTTCAACACACTTCTCTCTCTCCTTCTGCAAATGAAGCATACATTATATAGACACTACCTGACAAAAGTCTTGTCGCCTATCCAAGTATTAGGAACAACAAATAATAACTTGGCTTCTAGTTGATCGTTTGGTATCAGAAGTGGCTTATATTGAAGGCAAAGGCCTCTAGATTACACTTATTTTGATTTTTATTATGATAGCCAAGAAAGCATTTTGCAGGACTCCCAGAGTTCATTTTATCAGAGTTCATTTATCTTCAGTGCCTCCTTCATCTTACCCCAGACATCCTCAATAATGTTCATGTCTGGTGTCTGGGCAGCCAATCCTGGAGCACCTTGACCTTCTATGCTTTCAGGAACTTTGATGTGGAGGCTGAAGTATGAGGAGCACTATCTTGCTGAAGAATTTGCCCTCTCCTGTGGTTTGTAATGTAATGGGCACCACAATATATTGATACCTCAGGCTGTTGATGTTGCCATCCACACTGCAGATCTCTCGCACACCCTCATACTGAATGTAACGCCAAACTATGGTATTTCCTTCACCAAACTTGACTGATTTCTGTGAGTATCTTGGGTCCATGCGGGTTCCAAATGGTCTTCTGCTGTATTTGTGATGATTGGGATGCAGTTCAACAGATGATTCATTGCAAAATTATACCTTCTGCCACGTTTCCAAATGATCAACTAGAATCACCCCCCCCACACACACCCCGCCAAAAAGTACTACTTGCTCTACCTGCCTCGATTGGTTTCAAACTTTTATGAGGTTTATTATTATTATTATTATTATTATTATTATTATTATTATTATTATTATTATTATTATTATTATAGGAAAAACAAACACAATGGAATTGAACGATTACACGTTTTCAGCTTTCTTTAAAACATTTTTTTTTTCAACCGATTTAAGAAATTCAGACAGTTGTGAACAAGTGAAGGATGACTAAATGGTGACAGAATTTTCAGTTTTGGGTGAACTATCCCTTTAACAGTGCCATAGGCATTATAATCATAAACTTTTATGTAGCATAATGTCACAGGGTCAAACCGTCCTGTCTTTAATTAGTATTTGTAGATTATACAATCTAATTTAAATAAAAAGTTAATCACGATAGCCAATATACAGTATATTGCCTCTATTACCTCTAAATGTTACTGCTAATAAATTTACCACAGCCTGTGATAAAGGAAAATAAACACATACACTGTAAAAAAATAGGTTCTACACAATCAATTTGTTTTGGCACAACATGAAGCAATAAAGTAACTTGATAGGGTTTAAAGTTTAAAGTGGATTGGACACAAAACCATTACGTTGTTGCCAAAAAGCCTCGATAATTGTGCTGTTTCAGCTCATTTCAAATAAATAGCTTGAATAAACAGCAAACATCAATTTTTAGTGAAGTTTGTTATTAAATGTAATTTTTTATTGTTGCTAGTTGAATAAAGAAGAAACAAATTACAAGGATCAGAATCATTCATTTAAAAAAATCTATATCAAATTTATCTGTATTTTGGTTTGCACATCTTGAATTATATATAGTTACAGCTTTCTAAAGTGAACACTGACATTTTGAAAAAGCAAAAACTGAACTGAAATGAAATGACAGTATTGTATGAAAAAAAAAAGTTAAGAGTTAATTTGCTCAGGGTGAAATTCTTTTTATTACATTTTTATTTAGCCATTTATTTTTATGCTTCTAATGAAATGACATTCAAACCCCTAGCATCATTCAAGTTGGAGGCTAGACAGGGCTACATTTTTAGATCGTGATTGTTAATTGATCCACAACATTTTGAAAATTAGTTTTCAGCGAACAAACCATCAAAAAATCTCATGATACTGTTGATTAGACAATCGTGATTAGCCTATTTAATTTACTTTGCTTCTCCGCCTGTATGCTGCTACAGTACAGTACAGTTCAGTATGTTTTGTATGTTACATGACTCCCCCTGCTGGTCATGTGTTTCTTGTGTAAACCATTTTGTGCTGTGCCACGCAGTACTGCAGCATTGTGTGTGGTCACATTCATTCACATCTGTAAGACTCAATTTAGCACTTTATTATTATTATTATTTTTTTTAATAATAATTCCAGAAATTAATATAGCGATATATTAATTATATAAATATAAAGATTTTCTGGACACTCAAAGCACTTTTCACATTTTTGGGTGGAATCTCCTCATCCACCACCAGTGTGCAGCATCCACCTGTATGACACGACAGCAGCTATATTACACCAGATCACACACCACACACCAGCTAATTAATGGAGAGGAGACAAAGTGATGAAGCCAATTACGATATGGGGATGGTTAGGAGGCCATGATGGACAGAGGCCAGTGGGCAAATTTGGCGAGGATGCCAGGGTTAAACCCCTTCTCTTTTTCAAAGGACATCCTGGGATTTTTAAAGACCACAGAGGGTCCAGACCTCGGTTTAACGTCTCATCAAAAAGACGGCGCTCACTCAGCACTATAGATTCACCATCAATATACTGGGGCGTTAGGACCCACACAAATCTCAAGTAGAGCGCCCTCTGCTGGTCTCACTAACACCACTTTTAACAGAAACCTAGCTTTCCCATGTGGTCTCTCATTCAGGTACTGCTTAGCTTCAGTGGATGACCATGTGAGACTTGCAGAGAGCTACCTCTCTAAATCAATTGCTGTAGTATTAGAGATGATAGATATAAGAAACTAATAAGTACACACTTAGGACACTGATGTCCACTCTATTTTATCAACATCCACTCACTATAACAGTTCTGTCCTTACAACTGAGTTGAGCACTGCATAAGTACAATGCATTTGCCATTTAATTCCAGCAGATAAAAAGATGCATTGAACTGTCAGGATACCACAAGGAACAGTAAGAAGTGAATGCCTTGACTGATCTGGGTCTTGACCACACTATTATCCAAAAAAAAAACCCAGTGGCCTGACTCCATGCACTTCCCCACACTTCATCCATCGCAAGAATGCTAACCTGTGTCATCTCTCAATTTTACCCAACACGTCCTCATATAACACACACAGGCTGTGGCTATATCTGTTCATGGGTATCGGGGCAGGGTGAGACGGTCGGTCATGTGTGTAAATATTGTGAGGTTTAAAAAAAGAGCCGGACACGGTGGGTGCGTGAGGGGAAGTGGAATGAAACCAAGCTGACATCATTAAACTGTCACTGGCCATGGATGAGCTCCCGCATCACGCTGTCCTCCTCCATCCATCCGGACGGGTGGAGCGAAGGTTGAAGCAAAGGGAGAGGGTGCCAGTTGTGAAGGAATGAGAAGGCAGAACAAATCAGGCATTTGGTAGCTGGCTGCCAAACCTAATGTGGCTCTGAGTGTGTGTGTGTGTGTATGTGTGTATGTGTGAGTTTTGTGAGGGTGCCTGTGAGTTTAAATCCACTGGACTGCATTACTCTGGCAGAGCTAATCACATTATACCTGTAATTGGTTTTGCAATGTGTCTGACACACTCGAAGCTCAAGATAGAGGCAGAAAGGAGCTCAGGATGTTTATATGCTGTAGAAGGCTTCTACGGTTGCACAATATATCTTTACAGCATCAACACACAGTTAAAAGTAATAGTCACATCACAGGATGTTCAATGACAAGTAGGGATTACTGTTGACCAGTAGCCACAGTTTGGAACGCATGCCATTTGCAAAGTTTAATCGTGGTCAAGTGAGTTTAAATCATTCAGGCTAGATGAATAGCAACAGTTTAAAATGATGTTCTGTTAGTTAGTGTTAGTGTAGTGTATTAACTAAGATTGAACAAACTATTAGTAATATATTTATTACATTATTTATACATTTTTGTTAATGTTTAAGTTAAATAAAGTTAGTTCATGTTAACTCACGGTGCATTAACTAATGTTAACAAGCACAACTTTGATTTAAGGTCATCAAAAATCACTGTTTGGAGCTTATGTAGGCCTACAGTTCAAAATTCATGTTTAACTGAATAAACAGTTAGCAAGCACAAGTACATCTTATTGAAAATCATTTATTTTCATCACCAATTATCATAGTAGAACAGTTTCTCAAGCAGTTGTGATGCATTTTGTAAACAGGAGATGAGCCCCTGGTCTAATGTGCCACCTAGCTTGAGAAACCCGTTCTCAAAGGTTTATTATTTGGGTAACACACATATTCTGAATCTCTAATTCCGAGATTAATCAAGATAAAAAATAAATAAAAAAATATATGCCCACCTCTAATATATATATATATGATATATGTGATCTGCTTAAGGTAGGTCAATTTATTTTTTTTGCTTTTGATGAAGCAGCATTCAACTTAAGCTCTTTAGACCATGCCCCCTGACCGTTTCTCAGTGTTTCGCCGCAATATCTTTAAATAAATTATTTATTTAGGCATATTTTCATTATTAATTTATTTTCATTATTCGTTTATTATTATGTACAATAATTCAGACATAAAATAAGATAGTAAAATATAATCAACAACGAAAATGTAAATAAAAACATAAATAAAAACATAAATGAAAAAGTCTTGCCTTAGTCCTATCAAAACGGCAAACACTAAAAGCAGGCTAAAAGACTGCTTTATTTATTTATTTAAGACTACTTATTTGTACTGAATGTGTGTGTCATGTTAGTTGTCTTTTATTTCTTCAATTCCAAAACGAGTCTTCTTTAAAAAGTTTACAGTAAAGTGTGTTAACAAATTTTAAATGATTAATGAAGGACTTATAATGCTTTGACCCATTGTTTAATATAATTTACAAGCACAGTAGCATATTTAAAGCTGCTGTAAAGGCTATTTCTTTCCGTTCGCATCCCGTCCCTTTGCGCCCCCCTGGTGGCTTTTTCACAAACTGCGGTCCTACACTAAAAACAGAGCAGCAGTTATTTCAAACGGCGGCAGTAAAAGGACCGGCGGTAATAGTCACTTTGAACTCTCACCTACTGTATATATACAACAGTTCTGTCTGTTTCTCTGTATTTTCGCAATAGTAACCTGGTAGCGTTTGCTTTGCTTTGGCTTTTTCAGGGTTATCCGGAGTTGCAATGGTTAGTAGCAATGGTTTTTGCTGATTTGACCATTGGTTGCAGATGTGAATGAATAGCAGAAGAAAGTAGTTCCTCATACAGAAAGGTTTTTGAGACTCCCCGTGTTTGATTTTCTGTTTTATATACAAGATTATGCCGTCGAACTGTTGTGAATGAACTCGCAGCAGTGTGAAATGACTTTTATATTGTCACTGGTGGGATACTAAGACATTTAGTATGGAATAATTAGATTAACTAGGCAGGTTAGGGTAACTAGGCAAATTATTGTATAGTGAAAAAAAATCTAGCTTAAAGGGGCTAATAAATTTGATTTTAAAATTAAAAATTTTAATTCTAGCCAAAATAAAACTAAAACAAATAAGACTTTCTCCTGAATAAAAAAATATATTATCAGACGCACTGTGAAATTTTCCTTGCTCTGTTAAACATCATTTGGGAAATATTTAAAAAAGAAAAAATAAATTCAAAGGGAGGCGGGGGGGGGGGGGGGTGTAATAAATCTGACTTCAACTGTATGAGAACTGAACTTTCGGATAAAATTTTTTTTTTCCCTATATCATGACTGTAGTCACTCTTGCAATCTCATTGATATCTTTGACTGTTTGACATTGCTAAACAAAATAACTAAATACATATTTTTTTTCTGACTGAATATGTTGAGTACTACGGTATATGCACTGAAACTGTGGCTTCGTGGGTGGCACACTAGTCTTACATAAGCAGATCTTTGACTAAACAAAACAAAAAATAAAAGTCTGGCCCACTTATTCAGGCCAAGAACTGCCCACACAGAGGAAGAAGATTGTTTTGATGGGCGTGTGAAATAGCTTGAGAAAAGTTGATATGCAGTTTAGGGGAGAACCACTGATTCGGGATGTGACGGTTCAACGCTTTCTAGCTGTTTACTCCACATTCTGACCCTACCATTCGAATGTCACAGCAGAAATCTGTGATGAGATGCAGCAGACCAAGGAGTATTGCTCGATTTTAGTCAATTCGTGACCATATGAACCATTTCCTGTCATTAGCTGACAAGAGTGACACAGAGTAGGGTCTTCTCAGGCTGCAGTGCATCTATTTAAAGGGAAAGTTTGTTTAGCCATGTTTAGGTCATATGTTTAGCCAAGAATGGTTTTTTTATGGTTCTAATTATCTGTATAATGGAAGGAAGGTAGATTTTGTTTTATTATTATTATGCTTTTATTGACTTTTTTTTGTATGGACAAGCAAAATTGAGTCGGCAATAGTCGGCAATAGGGTTGGGTAGCGAAACGTAAAGAGCATAAAGCAGGTCGCGCACCAGAAGCGCCGCTTGGCGACGCGCATCGCCATGCATTTTAGAATTGGCAAGTCAGCGGTTGTCCGCGGCACCCAGCCACCCAGCCATGACTCATATTTCAGATTTCTGCTTCTTCATATTTCACCTGAATAGTTTAATTTTAAATAACATGCGAATGTACACGTCTGGTGTGTGATACCATCAACTGTCGTGTGCGCCGTGCCGCGACTCTAAGCGGTGCATCTGCTGTGTGACGCCCTTAAGCATAAAGGGGTGCATTAAAGGCACACATAAGTACGCGTTGTGTCACAACATCTCTAAATGTTTAATTCTAAACAGCTTTGAGGGATACGGATGTCAGCGATGTCAGGCGCAGTACGGCGCATGTGGTGAGCGACTCACTTCATTAACATGCCTGATCGCATTCATCTAATTTGCTTAAACTAAGCATTCTAAAGTATGGCTATATTTTACAAGCAAGGATTCTGATACACCAACATGCAGCAGATGCTTTACAAAAGTTGCATGTAGGGGAAACACGTCAAACTTATGAAATGTGAGGGCTCATGGAATCAACTTAAAGGTGAGGAATGGACTGTCTTTGACAGCTTATAACATCATCTGGCACTTTCAGTGAGTATGTTTACATGGACACCAATACTCTGATTTTGATATGATTAAGATAATACTCTGATCAAGAGTCTACCACGTAAACAGTGATTTTTGATTAACTTAAAGGACCACAGACACAAACTGCGGAGGAAACATTTATAGCCTCGTGATGCAATGATGTTACTGAATCTATGTGCTATAACATGTAACTGGGAATCATGTAACATTTATAAAGGAGCTTATGTTAACACCTGAATCATAATATTGTCTTCTTCAGATTAAGGCAAATCATTAGATCACTGATGTCTATGAAAAAGTAGGATATATATTTTATTTTATTTTTTTGGGAATTAATTTTGTGGCTAAAAAGTATCGGTTCAGGCACCGTTTTGGCACCGGTACCATTTTAAAAGTATCGATTTAGCACCGGTATCAAAAAAACCCCAAATTATACCCAACCGTAGTCGGCAAGTACTGGAAAACAGATGTAACACATTGATCCAGTTCAGTTTTCAGTCACGCTCCCGAAAAGTCATATTCAACTCGTTTAGTTTTGCCTTCATTCATTTTTGATTTCAGTCGTGATATAAAGCAGGAGTCTTCAACACATGATTTATTACAACACGTTTTTAAACATAACAGTTTAACTAACTAATTTCTAATAACTACTTTTTTATCTTTCCCAGGGTGACAGATGGTGCACAATATGTTACCAGTTATTTAGCAAGATAGTTGTAATCAGACAAAGTCCTTTAAGAATTTTTTGTCTTATTGTACAGTGGAGTTTAAAGACTTAACTAGGTTATGTTAACTAGTAAAGTTGGAATCATTAGTCACGTTATTGTATAACTAGTTTGTTGTGTAGACAATCAAAAAATACACAGTACATATTTTTTGAGGAGGCTGATAACACTGACTTAAATTGTATTATTGTTTAAATCAAAAACTGCTTTTATTCAAGAAATAAACTGTAAATAATAAGACTTATTAGGGCTCCAGAAGAATTGTGGGAAATACTTTGAAAATCACCTTGGTTTGATTTAGATCAATCGGCATTATTTTAAATTAATGGGAGGGCAAAAAAAATCTTTTACTGCATCTGTTAAAGTGTGTAAAAATGCCTTGATGTACTTGAATGTTATAAGTGTGTCATCCTACAATACAAAGTTACTTGTCAAATAAATGAACATGGAAGATTAGTGCAAGTTTAAGATATTTAATTGGCTTATTTATGAAGACAGGGCAGCACAGTGGGTAGCACAATCACCTCACAGCAAGAAGGTCGCTGGTTCGAGCCCCGGCTAGGTCAGTTGGCATTTCTGTGTGAAGTTTACAAGTTCTCCCTCTGTTGACTTGGGTTTTCTCTGGGTGCTTTGCTTTCCGACACAAGTCCAAAAATATGTGGTATAGTTGAGTTGAGTAAGCTAAATTGTCCATGGTGTTTGAGTGTTTCCCAGTGATGGGTTACAGCTGAAAAGGCATCTGCTGCGTAAAACATATGCTGGATAAGTTGGTGGTGCATTCTGCTGTGGCGGACCCCAGATTAATAAAGGGACTAAGCCGAAAATGAATGAATGAATGTCTATGAAGACTGCAGAGTGATGCATAAAAAATTACTTTGAATAATTGTTTAAGTAGTTTGTGATGTATGTTAAAGGGTGCCCCCTTAAGTACAAGTGGCCCCTGCCTGGCCTCCTAGTTAGTCTGGTCTAGAACCGCCACTGACTATGGGTCACTCAATGCAGAAGTATAAATCAGGCCTCACTGCTGCCTTTTTCTAGCATCAACAGGGCATTTTTCTAACAGGACTCCTACTAACAGCAGATCTCTTTTTCTCACCATTTTCTATGAACCGTAGACATGGTTAAGGGTGATTGCTCCCAGTAATGATTTCGTGAAAAACTAAGATCCACTTGTCTGGAATCAACCCTGATGCCATTTTCAAAGTCACTTCAATTCAATTGATTATTTTGTGTAAATGGATATTTTAAACATAAATACAATGGAAGGTAGGTACAGTATACATATGTATGATTATTATAACATCTTACCATTGAATAATAAAATAACTGTTAATTACAGTTGAATAATATAATTAAACATTGATTTTTGGTAGGACTGAGCTTTAGAACATTTTTTGGACAAAATCTGTCATGTTCCAAAATTGATTGATTGATCAATTTATTGATCGATTGATTGATTGATTTTTACATACATTTGTATGTCACTGCTACTGATAGATAGATAGATGGACGGACGGACGGACGGATGGATAGATGGACGGATGGGTGGATAGATTGCAAATGAATGAAGCATTGGACTGTTTTAAGGCTAGTCCTATGTGGTTTGAGCTAAAAGAAATTCCATTATTATTTCCAGATACCAATTATACATAAACATTTTGCTTTTGAAGACATTTCTTTCTTAAAATGTTTAAACAAACTAAAAACGAACAGTTCTTGAAATAAGAAGTGTTTGTTTTGGAATTGAACCCCTAAAGTCCTTAAAGACTCCCACCTTTCTCTCTCTCTCTCTCTCTCTCTCTCTCTCTCTCTCTCTCTCTCTCTCTTTCTCTCTCTCTCTCTCTCTTTCTCTCTCTCTCTCTCTCTCTCTCTCTCTCTCTCTCTCTCTCTCTCTCTCTCTCTCTCTCTCTCTCTCTCTCTATATATATATATATATATATATATATATATATATATATATATATATATATATATATATATATATAATCATAGAATTGTATCATTGCTTATATAATAGAACACACTCTACATAGATCTTAGCATGGCGTTAAGAAATCTTTCAGGTTGGTAAGCAATGTCAGATCTAAGAAGGCACTTTTTTCAATTCTCCCTTGAGTCTCACAGAGTGTCACTTGCTTTTGAATTGATCTCTGAGGTTGTAGTCGCTCACTCGTCTCATTCTTCCCTTGTCCCCTCTCATTCACTGATCTTCAATGAAACTGTCACTGTTAGCTTCACTTTTTTGTGGGTTTAACCTCAAATGCTCTATTTTCCTTTGTCGCAATGTTTTCTTGATCTCTCTCTCTCTCTCTCTCTCTCTCTCTCTCTCTCTCTCTCTCTCTCTCTCTCTCTCTCTCTCTGTTTTGAGTAAACCTTTTCTGAGTAAATCTTTATTGGCTTTATTTTAGTGTGTTTGGGAACATCGATTTGAGTGTCAACTGCAGAATTTTGAGTTAGGACAAGCAGAAATTGCTATTCAAAAGACCAGAAAGCACAAACACGCACACAACTTGATTAGTAATTTGGAAGTGGTCTTTATTAATTCTGTGTAATCTAGGATTTTAATCCAGTATTTTAAAGCTAGGACTGATTTTGTCAATTTCGTGGTTCTTTGGTACCATACAGGGATCTTGTGCAAGGTCATTAATGATGAACAAATGTTTGCATCCTGTTTAGGATCATTTTTGAATTGTGCTAGAGGGATTTTGATGCTTGTTTTATTTTGTTGATGTTACATGATTTTGTAATTATTGTTGGACAAATGTTTTGAGTTTTCTCATTATAATGAAAGCCTTTTACATTTTCAAAATATTTTTTGATTTCTCTTTTGAGTTGTTTTTAATGATTGCTAAAGCTAGAGTGTTCATTGATTTAACATTTTATACATCAACGAGAGATTTATCAACCTTTCAACAGATTTGGTGTTGTAAAAAAGCTCTGTGTTTGGTTTAAGTAGTTTGGAGTAAGAATTAATATATAAAGAAATAGTCTTTGTAATTTATGAATTGATGTTCAATAATTGTAATTTGTTCAATATTTGTGCTGAAAACTGTAATTAAAAAGCCTCTCTATCTAGCTCTACCACTGTCACTGCTCAAATATTTCTCATCAAAATGCACAGACCCCTATAAAACTGGATAGATAGATAGATAGATAGATGGATGGATAGATAGATAGATAGATAGATAGATAGATAGATAGATAGATAGATAGATAGATAGATAGATAGATAGATAGATAGATAGATAGATAGATAGATAGATAGATAGATAGATAGATAGATAGATAGATAGATAGATAGATACTGTAGATGGATATATAGATAGATAGATACTGTAGAGGGATATATAGATAGATAGATACTGTAGATGGATATATAGATAGATAGATACTGTAGAGGGATATATAGATAGATCTGAAAAAAAAAAAGACCAAAGCACCCAGACAGAATGCATTTTTATACCGTTTATCTATTGTAAACCAAAACAGCTTCCAAACGATCGGACATTTTTCGAATACTGCATTTACGCCACATTTGTATTATTATCGTCATCAAAATATTACCTGATAAAATCACACGATAATGTTAAAAATTATTTACCTTACAAGACACATGATGCCAAACAGACTGATGTTAACACCCATGTATAATTCCTGAAATAAATGTTGTCACCGTGTCCTCAAGTCATGGAATTGCAGAGATGAAAGACTATATGAAAAAAAGTCACATCACATGACAAGCTGCTTGCTGAATTACAGTCCAAATTCAATTACCCAGGATCCTCAGACTTCAAAAACAGGAGGTGGGAGGAGGAAAAATGAAACACTGCAGATCTGAATGAAGGCCTGGGTGAAACTATGCCGATGCTATATAGGATTCAAGGTGATCTGTTGTGTTAATAGAAGGCTTTCAATCACAATTCCATCAAAAAAAAAAATCAATTTCGACTGCATGACGTGACCTCATGTTCAACTTAGGTTACTCTTTTCTGTGTGTCACATTGATAGAATAAATAAAATGGAGAATAAATAAAAACAAAAATCACCAGAACCAACTGCACTTTAATTCCTGCTCCTTTTTTCATTTTCTGTTTCATCTCCATATTCCACAAACAACACAAGCTCATTATAGATATGTACCTCTGTATACAATTCTGAAGAGCATTAAATACATCCCAGGAGCTACTTTTTTTTTTGCAGTTTTTGCTATCGTCAATCCACCAGAGGCCGCTGTTTACGCTTTTTTTGTGTATGCTAACACATAGATATATAAACATTAGATATCACATGCAGACCCTGAACATGTGCTCCTAGGACAAATGTCATTCAGCTGCTGTGTACTGTGTAGTAACGAGCAAACAAATTAAGCATTAAGGCAAAATATTTCATGGGTGAGATTTTGTTTTTTACGATTTTGTATGTTACGAACTTTTTTGCTAAACAAGTATTAATGATAATACAGTCTTACTGCACTGACCATAATCCAAAGTAGCACCAACTCACAATAAATACTAGGCTTATGCTAGGTTTGTTGAATAAAATAAGCAAACAATGTAAATGAAATATGACAACAAGATGCTGCGGTGCCAGAAACTTTGATTATTGTCAGATAAGTGAACGAGTCGTTCATAACGGGGATTCATTTTCCAACTAATCGCTTCCTCCGATAGAATGAGAAGTGAAAGCAGGAAAGAGGGTGAGGGGGGTGTTTAGCACATGGATTAGATCAAATTTAACAGGGAGGGAGATTAATCCATTTCTATGCACACAAACTCCTGCACAAACTTTGTCAGGAATGCCTGTGCCGTCACTTATCCATCCATCGATGTAGATAATAATTTTCGTAATTTAAAAATAAAAATATTGCGTACTGACAAATTGCGATCATAGATATATGTATAAATATTCTTGCTCTGGATGGCCAGTTCTCCAGTGCACCTTGCTCCCACATATATTTCAAAGGAGTGCTATCCTGTACTAAAATGGTGGCTCTATTGAGACATTCCTTTCAATAGACAGCAATAGCATAGGTGACATCTAATGTAAATATCAATGGTCCCAATATAAATCAATTAAGTTGACTTGTTTTTACTAATGCAAGTGGCTAGAACATAAAACAATTCAGTTGTCCTTAAAAAGCCTTAGTAATTGTGTTGATTTAGCACTAGTAGTTTGAACAAGCTGCAATTATTATATTTTTTGAGTGACTTTCCACAATTTGTTTCTGACTATCATATTGTCTTTAAATGAGACTTACTTTTGGCATAATGACAGTTAAACTGTCTCCAAAATATATACTATCTTCATATCTCATGTCAAGGCTGATTTATACTTCTGTGTTAAGTGATCGGTATGACCCACGGGGCAAGCCTTGCATGCATTTATACTTCTGTATGAGGTTTGTGTTGCTCTGCAAAAACACTTCTGAAACTCTAGGTGGCAGTAGGTTTTTATGTTCCTCTGTGTCGAGTTTCTTCACGGGTGTTTTCTTAGTAGCTAAAACTCACTCGTTCAGAGGTGGGAACCGGCAGACATTCAACAACATTAATCATAAAGTAAACACAAAACAAAATCTTCCAACTCGACACTTGTAAACACTCGCGACTCTCAGCACCAATCACATCTACCAAGCTCACCAATCACAGAGCTTGCATTATGAATCATTGCCACTTGTAGTTAACAAGTTAGGTGAGGGTTATGCAACCACATGCGACCATACACATGCGCTTGGCGCAAAAGTATAAATCAGCCTTCAATCTGGCAATGTTCGTGTGTCAAGTGTGAGAAGAAGGGTTCAGTAACAAAAAACAAACAATAAATAAATAAAACCATTCAATATTCTGAATTTGGACTGCAATACCTTTTTCAACCACTATCCCACAATCCTACATATTCTGGACTCTGTCACCTTGATCACGCTATTTCATGATAATATACATCGTGTCTACACTTTGTTTGCTAGTATGACAGCATTCACCTAGCTCCATCTGACAAGCAAACAACAATAAATAATTCTGTTAGTAACTTCAACTCATCTGATTGACTATGCATTTAGAAATCAACAGATTGAATGGGACTGTCTCCTAAAACACTGCAAACTCTAGTGCAAACACATATTTACTACAGTGTTTTACATTTTGTATTGCTAACATTCTGTTTAAATTATTACAACTTAATCTCTATGTGTTTTTGTGTTCCTTTCAGTGTCCTTAACATTCCTCATGGACATACCTGTGTTTGCATCATTTGACCTATGTAGATGGTGACACAGTGGCTCAGTGGTTAGCACTGTTGCCTTACAGCAAGAAGATCACTGATTCGAGTCCTGGGTGGGCCAGTTGGCATTTCTGTGTGGAGTTTGCATGTTCTCCTCATGTTCGCATGGGTGATCCGGGTGGTCCAGTTTTCGCCACAGCCCAAAGACATGTGCTATAAGTGAAGTGGGTAAACACTGCAGTGTATGAGTGTAAATGTGAGAGTGTATTGGTGTTTCATAGTACAAGATTGCACCTGAAAAGGCATCCGCTGCGTAAAACATATGCTGGAATACTTGGCGGTTCATTCCACAGTGGTGACCTCTGCTAAATAAGGGATTAGGCCAAAGGAAAATGAATTAATGACCTGTGTAGATACAAACCTAACCCAAACACAAATTTACCTGATGTTGACCTTATAAAATGCAACCCACAGACCATAGGAAATGTAATTTGACATTTGCGCTAAATGAATACTACTCGGGCTGTTACATTGCAATAACCGACAGTCCTTTGGTGATGCATCCAATGTCCTTGCTCATGGATGCCGCTGAATGCAAAGCTTTATTTTATGTTTTAAAAAAACTGAAAAGCAGATGAAATTCAAAGGTGCAACAGGATGAAACAATCCTGAGAGGAGGCCTTGAGCAATCAGCGCAGCCTCAAGACTGAACTATGTTTGGTCTTTTGTTTAGCATCCCTTTTTATGACACAGCTTTGTGCTCGCAAATTAGCCAAGGGCTAATCCGTTTCAGCTTCCCTTTGGTGTCATGCTACCTTGGAGTTGGCATATTAGCTTATATTTCCATTTTTGTAGCTAATATTTTCAGACACTGATGGATACATTGATTACTGTCAAATCTCACATGGATGTTATGTATTAGCCTATTATGTATTATCTATTCATATTAAATTCATACCTTAGGCTCTTTTCTGGGACTCACCCCATGGTGAAAGTCAAATCAAGTAAAAGTAAAAGCAAGAAATTAAGTTAAATAAGTAAAAAACAAAAACACTTGTACACGTGGAGGTCAATAAAAGTGCTTCTAGTTGGCCAAGATAGGTATAATGGGTATAATAACTGCATAATACTACTTTTACTAATACTGCTACTACTACAACTAACAATAATAATAACAATAGTAATAATATAAATTAATAATATTGGAGTCTTATTTGTAGCTTTCAGAAATCATGTTTTTACATTGACTATTGTTCATTCATTCATTCATTTATTTTCATCCACTTTTCCGGGGCCGGGTTGTGGGGGCAGCAGTATCAGGAGAGAACCTCAGACTTCCCCCTCCCCAGACAATTCCTTCAGCTCGTCCAGGCTAGGTCCATAGGCGTTCCCAGGCCAACTGAGAGACAAAGTCCCTCCAGCAGGTCCTGGGTCCTCCATGAGGCCTCCTCCTGATGGGACTTGCCTGGAACACCTCCCTAGGTAGGCGTCCAGGAGGCCCCCGAAACAGATGCCCGAGCCACCTCAGCTGACTTCACTTGATTTGTGGGAGCACAGAAGGCTCTACTCCAAGCTTCTCCCGGGTGACAGAGCACCTCACCCTATGTTTAAGGGTGCACCCTGTCACTCTGCGAAAGAAACTCATTTTGGCCATTTGTATCCAACATCTTGTCCTTTCGGTCATAACCCAAAGCTCATGACTAGTGTAGTGCTCTTCCGGAGGTGAGAGTTGAAAACCCCTCTGAATTGAACTTCAGCCAGACATTCCCAGAGGACCCTCACAATGCGTTTGGGCCTGCCAGGTCTTTCCAGCTTTCCCCCCTGCCAGCGGATCCAACTCATCACCAGGTGGTGATCAGTTAACAGCCTGCCCCTCTCTTTACCCGAGTGTCCAAGACATACGGTCAAAGATCAGATGATACAACCACAAAGTCGATCATTGACCTCCGCCCTAGGGTGTCCTGGTGCCATGTACACTGATGTACACCCTTACACTCGAAGATGGTGTTTGTTATGGACAAACTGTGATTAGCACAGAAGTCCAATAACAGAACATTCATTCATTTTCATCTGTTTTTCCAGGGCCTAGCTCTTACTCTGAGCTCCGCCCGGGTGACAGAGCTCCTCATCCTATCTAGGCCTGCCACCCTGTGAAGGAAACTCATTTTGGTCAATTGTATCCAATATCTTGTCCTTTAAGTCATGACCCAAAACTCATAACCATAGGTGAGAGTAGGAACTTAGATTGACCGGTAAATCTTTCGGCTCAGCTCCTTCTTTGCCACAACGGCCAATACATCGATTGCATTTCTGATGCCGCTGCACCTATGCGCCTGTCAATCTCACTGTCCATCCTTCCCTCAATCATGACAAAACCCCAAGATACTTGAACTCCTCCACCTAAGGTAAGGACTTTCCTCCGACCTGAAGATGGCAACCACCTTTTTCCAGTAGAGCAGCATGGCCACGAACTTGGAGGTGCTGCTTCGCATTCCAGCTGCCTCACACATTTCAGAATATTGTTCAAATTGTTCAATAGTTCATTTCTCATAAAATAATAATAATGACCTGATCTTTTTTCTTTTTTAAATCTATCCAATTATTTATTTTTGCAAGTACACTTTTCACACAGCTTCAATAAGTTCATTCTTTTCTTACAATTTACATAATCTCCCATGATATGCAATGCATGAACATATTCAAGTATTTATGTTTTAATGATAACCTAAAACCACTATACATATAAACTGCATTAGGTTTTTGTTTTTACTAAGTAGTCATTATACATTAAATAGGATTGCTGCATTCCTAAGCTGTAAATATAAATCCTTAATGATGCTGTTTACTTGGTGTACGATGACCCTTCACAGGTGGCTCGATCACAGCCTTAATCCATATGCCTACACACAACTGTTTAATCCTCACAAAAACAAAAGCAGTGTGGGCACCGCAACAAATCTTGCATAAGCACAGTTCAAAGTACCTGCTTCTACCGAGACCTTATTATTTCTGATATTTTGTTTTCTCCAAGATGGTCTCTGAAGGTGCCATAAACTGAACCGTTACAATTTCTGAATCTGATTGCCATGATTTAGCATTCGGCTGAACAAACGGTTCTGTTTGGTGAGCCCTTTATTCAAGAGGAGCCACTTTAAACTTTGGTTGTTTGCAGATTGAGGCTCTTGCAGTTGTGCTGATTGACAAATTGCCACAGAGAGAGACTGGAGATGAGGTAGCTGCATGTCATCAGTTACTGCTCTTGACTAATGTGCTCATAAAACTTTATCTGCTTTGTCATTGTAATACAGACAAGCACAACATTATTTTAAATGAGGGATAACACAGACGTCTGATATAAAAGAAATTCAATCAATCAATCAATCAATCAACCAACCAACCAACCAACCAATCAATCAATTAATCAGTCTCTCGGTCAGTCAGCAAACAAACCAACAACCATAAGAAATAACACAGGTATCTAAAGTCAGTGTAGAAAAAGAAATGTCTATCAATCAATAACTATAAGAAATAACAGGCAACAGGGAATAGCCGGTGAGTACCTGGATGGGAGACCACATGGGAAAGCTAGGTTGCTGCCGGAAATGGTGATAGTGAGACCAGCAGGTGGTGTTCAACCTGTGGTCTGTGTGGGTCCTAACGCCCCACTATATTGATGGGGACGCTATACTGCTCAGTGAGCGCCATCTTTTGGATGAGGCCTTAAATTGTGGTTGTTAAAAATCCCAGGATGTCCTTTTAAAAAGAGTAGGGGTTTAACCCCGGCGTCCTCTGTCTCCTGGCTGCACAGTGGTTCGCCTCACAGCAAGAAGGTCGCTGGTTCAAGCCTTGGGTGCATGTTCTCCCCATGTTCGCATGGGTTTCTTCTGGGTGCTTCAGTTTCCCCCACATGTCCAAAGACATGTGGTATAGGGGAATTGGGTAGGCTAAATTGTCCGTAGTGTATGTGTGTGAATGGGTGTGTATGAATGCAGTGTATGGTTGCAGCTGGAAGGGTATCTGCTAAGTAAAACATGCTGGATAAGTTGGCAGTTCATTCCACTGTGGCGACCCCAGATTAATAAGGGGACTAAGCCGAAAAGAAAATGAATGAATGAATGAATGAACTCTGTCTCCTCTCCACCAATCAGTGGGTGTGTGGTGTGTGGTCTAGCGTAACATGGCTGCCGTCGAGTCATTCAGGTGGAAGCTGCACACTGGTGGTGTTTAGGAGATCCCCTCAATGTGTGAAGTGCTTTGAGTGTCTAGAAAAATGCTTAATAAATGCAATTATTATAACACAGACATCTAAAGTAAATGGAGAAAAAATAAATAAAAAAAAAACAATCAATCAAGCAATCAATCAATCTGACTGAAACTCTAGAATAATTAAACAAAAAGCTGTTGCATTTCACATCGCCAGATGTGTGTTTGTTGTAATTTTGCTTTGTCCACTCCTCGTTTTAATGCACCACCTCCTATCTTTTGTTACTGTATTTGCTTATTGTTTCACACCCCACTAATATCACATATATAAGCCTTTTGTTTCACTTCTTGTTTGTTGTTTGATATGTAGTTATTGATATGTAAAAGTAGCTGTCATTTTGTTTTTGCTTTTTTACCTTGATTTCTAATACCTGCCTTGCCTTATTTATATTTAGTTTTAATTTATATTTGAAATAATTTGGTAAACCATAAATATGTGCCCTGGTATAGATACGGCAACAACTTCAGCGTCCTGTTTGTTTTTGCACTATAACTGTCCACTTACATCTGTTTGAGTGACTTTTCCAAAGCAATAAGTTTACTTAGTAGCTTGTCTTGTACCCCATGGAAACAACAAGCAGACAGAGGTTTAGGTACCCCCCCCCCCCACCCATACTAATGCCAAATCCCAATTCTATCCCTTAGGCTTTCCCCTTACCCCTCATTTTGCATGTTCATGTGAAGGGGTAGGGGTGTTCCAATTCTCTTTAGCTTGAAGCTATAGAGCTAAGCGGAAGGACTAGATAGCCCTTTAAACAGATTTTTTCAGGTCCCATACTTGAAACTTGAAAACAAGGGGCAACAAAAAAAAAATCCCCAGAATACACCACGTACAATGGCAAAATGACTGCACACAGAAGTCAGAGAATGCACAAATTTGTATTTTTTTTCATAATTATGAATTTTTGCGACAAAAAAGCATATGTTTTAATACATTCATAACCCCGTCCGTGTTTTACCGTCATGCTTTAAAAAAAAAGTGATATCCGCTAAATTTCAGTATCTACAATCCATAATAATAACTCCTGTACAGCAGTCCCGCTTTCACATCTGACACCTGATGACACTCAAATACCCTGTCAGAATATTCTTGTGGCTGGTAATGATCTTTTTACAGTGTCTGCTATAATGTTAATGTTTTCGTGTGTTTACATAAATGAATATGGCCATGGTGTAAATGCACAGTACAGTTACAATCTTATTGCCACATTAGATCGTTATGATAACATGACATCGTTGCCTTCAGTGATTTCCTGAAGTAGCAAAAAAATTACGCAAATGGAATAACTACAGCAGTCACCATCATCCATCTCGTATGCGGGGTAGAAAGAATAGAATTGGGATTGGGCCTATATAATTTATTAACATTCAAAATAACTATAACGTTATACCTGAATAATATGATGTTTGTGTTCATTTGAACAGTTTATTAATCATTAACTTACTCCTACTGAATAATCTTAAAAACAATCAATTACTCTCCTAAATAGCTGCTTTGTAAATAACACAATACTTAATATAGTAATGCAAATTCATCATTAACAAATACAATCACTAGGCATGCTATACATGTACTTATAAGTCAGGAAAACACCTTATAAACAGGCTATTAATGTCTATTAATGTGGAGTTAATAGTCAACATTTGATGGATTATCTACTTTGCTAATGCTTAATAAATGATTCATAGTGTGCAATTATTATAAAAGATTACCAAAAAAAATCTCTCCTGGGCACGTATCCCCAATGAGCCTGTGTTGATATACTGATAGGATATCTGATCATATTGGATAGATGTAGGATAGGATATCTAGGTTCTGTTTTTATCCACTTCTCAGTAAATACAGTATAGGCAATGTATTTTGGTGCATTTAAACAAAACAGATTTATTAAACGAAAAGACAATACAATTAAATTCAAGCAAAATATTGCAAAAAAATAAAATTATACCTGCAAAATTAAAAAAAAAAATTTAAACTTGTTTTTAATATTTTTCTATAACATGTACATTTGAGTGTACTAATTTTGGACCATTATCATGAGTTATTTTGTTACATAAACTCCAGATTTGGCTTCAGCACTGACTAATCACATGTAAATGCACACATATAATATTGTATAGCTTCCTTTTAAATATATGAATTTCAAAGGTTTGTGAGAAGTGTACTTTTGTATGCTGAGCACTGTATATTGTTTATCCAGAGTGTTTACATGGTCATAATTCAGCAAGTAATACAACAGGTATTTAGTTTGGGTTAGCTTTTGCAGCTGGAAATTGCTTTACAATGCCCTTGATGGGTAAACATTAGCCAGTGGGGGAGTGTCTTTTGTCTCTTCAGGTGTGAATTATTCTTGACCATCGTCACTCCCACGCATACAGTTGAGATGACCCAAAATAGACTTTACAAAATGTAAATCATTGTAATGTGTTCTTTTGAATGAGAGAACAAAATAATTTTCATATAATTGGGAAGTAAATATTTTAGCCTAAAAACGGGTTACTCAAAAATCTTGTTCACGTCCATTCAGTGTGTTTTTTATTTCAGCTACATTTTTTTCTCCAAAACCTACTAACCATGCATCATTTTTTTTTCTAAAAAAGGCAAGCATGTACATTAATATTTCTCACATATTACTGTAATACAGTTTGTGCTGAATACAAATAAAAGTAAAAAATACATGTTGGCCAGTACTATGTAATAAGTAGCTTAAATAAGCACAAATTGCAGGAGCCCCAAAATCACCTGAGACCCCTGAGGGTTAATGGAAATGTGGTACTCAAAAAATGGGCATTACCATTTAGATGTTGCGAATGCTAGTTTCTTAGCTACCATGACTCCTACCATTGTTCCTCTTATTCAGAAAAGACACATTTAAACTACATGTAAGGGTGAGAGCTGTGTAATGAAGGCTTACCGCCATCACTTTGACATTCTTTAATTGACCACCTGCTGGGATCTTATTAGCAAAACCTGCACATTTCCTCTCGCAGTCTCTTTCCCATCTGATCCTGTCCCAGAAGATAGCAGATCACTATTTTTTTTTTATCTTATTTGGCATTTGCAAATAACCATTTCAGCTTTTTTAACATATTCTTAATTATATATTTGTCTCGAGTCTTTGTTTTTTCTCAAACTCACATCTTCACTACATTCTATTATGTATTTTTGAGAATGGAGAAGGCCAAAACCTAATTTCTTAAGCACGAAGATCAATCACCATGCATATATTGGCTGTGGAGGAACATTTGATTGTCAAAAATGAATAATAATAATGAAAAATAAATAAATTATATATATATATATATATATATATATATATATATATATATATATATATATATATATATATATATATATATATATGTATATGTATATATATATATATATATATATCTATATATATATATATATATATATATATATATATATATATGTATATATATATATATATATATATATATATATATGTATATATATATATATATATATATATGTATATATATATATATATATATGTATATATATATATATGTATATATATATATATATATGTATATATATATATGTATATATATATATGTATATATATATATATGTATATATATATATATATTTAGAATTATTATCCCTCCTGTTTATTTTTCCCCCTAATTTCTGTTTAGCAGAGTGAAGATTTTTTCAACACATTTCTAATCATAATAGTTTTAATAACTCATTTCTATTAACTGATTTATTTTATCTTTGCCATGGTGACAGTAAATAATATTTTACTAGATATTTTTCAAGACACTTCTATACAGCTTAAAGTGACATTTAAAGGCCTAACTAGGTTAATGATTAAACAAATATCAGCCCTCGTCCAGCCTCTTAACCCTTGTCTGTTACTCCACCCACATACAGCAACAAGCAGAGGACACTCTACTATTTTACAAATATTGCTACTGTTGGGCAACATAATGAGGCTTTTTAAGTCGAGAATGTAGTTGTTTAGATTTATTTATGTCGATTTAGTTGATGTCAATTTATTCATAAGTATAGTGGCTATATTAAAATATTTATAATTTCTGAGAGACAGCGTGCCGGCTGCCAAAGCTGAGGAGAGCATAATGAGCCCTTTGAAGAGAAAAACAGCGTAACCTCAAACTACAGCTGATCAAATAATTATAAAACAGGTAAGTGACTTTCTAAGTCAATCTTTCTCTTTTGTATGTTGTAGTGCTGTATTTATAACATAGTAATTGTATGTGTATTAGTAAGTGTATAGCATAGTAAGTGTCATGAGTGTGAGATGGGACTCATATGAGGAATGTATGTATTTTGTGTTGGCCACTCTTTGTATAACCCTGAGCTTGGATGTTATAGTGCTGTATTTAAATAATAGTAATCACGCAAATTGTTTGCGCTGCTTTGGCTTTTTTGGGGATAATTATTGACATTTTGAAAATATATTCGTAACAGAAATACAGTGAAATGTCTGTAGAATGATGGCTTTTTATGTTGTTCAACCTTATAATCTTAAAATGTGAGCAAAATCACCTGTTTTGTCATCATCTTAGACATTATGCTAGAGAATCACTTAAACACTAGCTCTGAAGTGAAGTTTGTGAAAGAGCAACGGTTTCTGCTGTTCTGACGTCAGCTGCAGATGTGAATGAATGGCGGAAGAAAGTAGTTCCTCTTACAAAAGGTTTTTTAGACTCTTGTGAATGATTTTCATTTTTATATACACAATTATGCTGTTGTATACTCATAGCAGTGCAATATGGCTGTACATCGTCACTGTTATCGTCAAAAATAATTTATTGAATCAACATGAGTTAATCGTAGTACCCATTGTGCATCTAAACAAATTAAGTAAACTTGAACTGCTGTGAATGTCTTGTATGCCCACAATATAAACTCTGAACATAGTTTTAATAGGTTTGTAACTTCTTCGCAGCTAATTGAATTAAAATGTTTGTGTTGTGTTTATCTGATTGAATTTAATCTTATACACTCAATGTACGTTCTATACAGTATAAATGGAACTCGGACATACTACATCCGCCATTTTGTCATGATCATATGACCTACCCACATGATTTGCGTTGCTTCACTCCCATTCATGAATTCTCTCGCTGGGCATCATGGGATAGTGCAGCGTCCGGGTACTTCTCGCATATTGATTTTTAAATTCTTTGAATTCGAACATACAACTCGGCTCGCATACTGATTTTAGCATACTATATTGTATGGAAGTATGTAATTTCAGATGCCAAAATGTTCATTTATCGAAACAAAAAAGGCAAAACCAATTCAATACACTTAAATTTGTAAAAAACAACTAATAAGCTAACTTAATTCCTTCATGTTGTCCCAACACAAATTGGTTATGTGAAACACAATATTTTTTTACTGTGTATATCAACAGCATATTGATTTACTTTGTATTCGTTTCTGTGGAAAGCTGGTTTTGTGATTGCATGAAACAATAAACTTTTATATTTCATTTCAATTTTTTTAATTTGTGTTGTGCTGTTTACTGTCCACAAGATATCTTTTTATTAACGGATTTTGATTACAGTATAGGGACTGCATAAGGTTATTGCTAGGGCCAGACACAATCTGCGGACATTTTTTGCTGTTTCTGCTGAGAATTTAGTAAAAAATCTGCGTATTTATGCAGAATGATTTTAGAAGTATCATAACTAAAAACTTAATATATAAAATAAATCAATTATACATTTTTAACTTTTATTTATTTACAATGTGAGAATCCAATTATAATCCAATTAGCTCCACTTATTTGGTAAACAAAACAAGTCGCTTGTATAATATATCTACAAAAAGAAAGAAAATATTACTTTACATTTACATTTAGTCATTTAGCAGACGCTTTTATCCAAAGCGACTTACAAATGAGGACAAGGAAGCAATTTACACAACTATAAGAGCAGCAGTGAACAAGTGCTATAGACAAGTTTCAGGTGTGTAAAGTCTAAGAAGCAAAGCATTAGATTTTTTTTTTTTGAGAGAGAGAGTACAGTTAGTGGTATAGCCAGAGAGGCAGTTACAGATTAGGAGGGAAAGTGGAGACTAAATAGTTGAGTTTTTAGTCGTTTCTTGAAGACAGCAAGTGACTCTGCTGTTCTGATGTAGTTAGGGAGTTCATTCCACCAACTGGGCAGATTGAATGTGAGAGTTCGGGAAAGTGATTTCTTCCCTCTTAGGGATGGAACCACAAGGCGATGCTCATTCACAGAACGCAAGTTCCTGGAGGGCTCATAAATCTGCAGAAGTGAGAGTAGATACGAAGGAGCAAAGCCAGAGGTCGCTTTGTAAGCAAACATCAGAGCTTTGAATTTGATGCGAGCAGCAACTGGCAGCCAGTGCAAACGGGTGAGTAGCGGAGTGACATGTGCTCTTTTGGGTTCATCAAAGACCACTCGTGCTGCTGCGTTCTGAAGCAGCTGAAGAGGTTTGATAGAATAAGCTGGAAGCCCGGCTAGTAGAGAGTTGCAATAATCCAGTTTGGAGAGAACAAGAGCTTGAACAATAAGTTGAGCTGAATGTTTAGATAGGAAGGGTCGGACCTTTCTGATGTTATAGAGTGCGAATCTGCAAGATCGAGCAGTTCTAGAAATGTGGTCAGAGAAGTTTAGTTGGTCACTTTACAAACCGTATTATACAAAAATCATATGGATATTTTAATATTACTATTATTATATCATAATAATATTAGTGAAATTCATTTTAAAAAGTAAAAAATATATACATTGGCACACATTTACACTAAATTTTAGTAAATACATACTAAATGATGTGCTAAAATTTATTCCATGTGGGCCTAGTTATTGCTATTAAGCGTTGCAATGTCCTGAGGTAAATGTAAACAAAATGTAAACAAAATATAAATATTTAAATCACACGTTTTGTTTTCATTTACTAAACTACACTGAAAAAATGATGTCTGCAAAACTGTTGCAAACAATTTAATTGGGTTGAATTGAAACAAACAAATTAAACTGAGTAATGTTCAACCTAATTCTTTTGTTTAAATTCAGCCCAAATAAATTGTTTACAACCCCTTAACTTAAAAAAAAAAACATTGTAAATCCAAGGAACCATCTTTGAATCATTTTTTTTTCAATGTACACAACTTCAATCTGTATTTGCTAGTGTTCAGAAATTATAAGCGATGGCAAGGGATGGATAGACGTAAGAACAAAACTGTTAGTCACATCAATTAATAACAATGAATCACCTATCAATCCACTGAGATGGCTTTGAATTCTGATGTTGTGACACTAAAGTAGGTGACGTGAAGATGTGTGAATTATCGTTGAAGCCAGTACTCTTTGATCAGCATGAGAGCATTCCTATGTGCTTTATTTTCGAAGCAAATCTGACAGAAGCAGCCACTGAGTATTATTATTGATGCCAAAACATGTGCCAAATGTTAAAGCTACCATTGATTCTTTGTGGATTTGGGAAAAGCCTCAGGACTCAAGTTGTCTACATGCTGATGATCAAAAGGGACAATGCTTGTTTGACCACAAACAATCTGAATATTTTATCCTGAGGAAATGCAGTTTTGTTAATAAAAAAACAGAATGACACACAGCTTTCAACTGAAGCTCTCAGTGGATTTAAATCAAATGCTCTGTCCTCCAAAACCAGGTCATTTTATATCATTATACGGATCATGCTAAATCAGTTTAATTCAATTCTACAGTCTAATGAAAAAGATTTGCGATTCACTCTCAATTTGCAAATTCATATGATTCAGTAAGTGGTTCATTAAAAAATAAATGATTTTCCGCATATATTGGTTGTCCTTTCTTTTAAGGTGTCCTTCTTGCATGTCCTAAGTAATATTAATGAATTAAATGTACTTGTACAAACAGTATGAACAGTATCATTAAACATATTAGGAAGTACATCAGCACTTTTTTTTTCAGTGTAACCACATATGACATGTACTTCCTTGGTTTAAGGTTATATATATATATATATATATATATATATATATATATATATATATATATATATATATATATATATATATATATATATATATCAGACAAACTGTACAAAAATACAAGTATCCCATACCTTTTGAAATAAAACTGAGGATAAAAACACAATAAAGCCCTGAGCTTGTTTCCATTGTGGTCCTCGCTCTTAAAAAAAAAAAAAAAAAGTACGGCTGCAAAATACAGTTATGCATAAAACAAACAGTACCTCCACATTTTAAAACAGGAGCAAAATTATTCACACATACATTAATTCATTCATGTTCTTTTTCTTAGTCCCTCTATTAATCAGGGGTCGCCACAGCAGAAGGAACCGCCAACTTATCCAGCATGTGTTTTACGCAGCGGATGCCTTCCAACTGTAACCCTATTCACAGTACAATAACATATAAAATAAAACATCATCATCCACCATGCAAAGTAATTATCCTCATCAAACAACCATCTCTCGATCGCTTTTTTTTAACCTCCTTAAGTCTTTTATTTCCTTGATTGGTTTTAGTAATTAGTTCCACTTGATTGCACTTGTATATAAAAACATATTTTTCCCCACTAGACTTCTAAATTCAACCCAGGGTCATTCTGAAAACGTACCTCCACGGACGTTTCTGGAGACCGTGAAAAATGTCCCGGCGGCACGTTTTTCTGCAGTTTTTGTTTTCGCGAATCCGCCAGAGGTCGCCGTGTACTCTTTTCGAGATCTCAAATTTCCCTCGCGAGTGCCATTCGCGCCTGCTGTTCTCGCGTAAACACTCCAGAGGCCGCTGTCGACTCACTTTTGGACAGACTTTCTGACTGACTGAGCGAACGATCGGCTGACCCACCCTCCCACTTTCCTAAACCCAACCAACACGTTTCAACAGCAATCCAAAAAAATAAAAGCCCTCATCTGACTTTTTTTTTTTTTTACCACATCCTAACCCTGCTATTCACTTGTTTGTTTTATATTTTGGAATCTGTTTTTGTCTTACCTGCTTTCTGGAACCGCTCTTCACCGGACTCTAACACCCGTCTTCGTGGTCAACTCCTCTCTGCATCTCAAATCCGCCGACGGACGTGGCCCGCTAATGGGACAAACTGGTTGCAGCCAGAATGCCGTCCATACGGAGGTAAGTGGTCAGCTGGTAACCGCGAAAAGGACTGGCATCACAACGCCCGTATCGTTCGTTTAAAGAAATGAAATGCAGCCATACGTACCTCCGCCTACTTAATTCGCTGTCTCCAGAAACGTCCGCAGGGCTACGTTTTCACAATGAGCCTGTGTTGTCTAAATTTAAATAAACAAATATTAAAATCCCAACCCCTAGTACTGTATGAATGCTGTTGCCTCACCATTTGAAAATAGTTCACCAAATAACTAGGAACCACATTATTAAACATTTTACACGTCCTTCCCAGTAAAAAAACAAAAAAAAACATACTTTTTTTACTAACAGTTAACATACCTAATTGTTTAAAAAGCTCTTTGTGCAAATGTGTACTTTGTACTAATTTATCTTGTGCCTTTTACAATTTTTCCTTCATACTCTGTGAGCAGCTACTATACCAAAATGACATAGCATAATTAAATTAGGGATGAATCAAAGCTTTTGCCAATTATTTTAAAGAATGAACATCAAACGGATCAGCTTGCTTTGCTAAGAACCTAATTTCTCCACATATCTTCGTAAAAACCTTTCTTGCCATAACATCTCATTATAATGTATTATCTCTAAAACATCCCAAATAATTTACAACACTTTTTGACTCAATTATCAAATCATTAATCCTAACCACAAGTCCATATAATGTATAATTGCATCATCAAATTGAACTGTTCTCATAAGTTCAGTGAAAGCCAACTTTCGCAAATTCCTTTCACAAATTAAGTGTACTTAAGTATTGTAAAAAAATCATGAAACAATGCTACACTTAAGTGGCTTTTAATTGAATTACTATTATATCATACATTATGTAAATAAATACATATATTCATCAATACCTTATAAGTATACGTGCTCTGCAATTGCGCATTCAATAAAATGAAGCACACTTTTTATTCCCCATAGGGTTTGCTTAAGCAGGAATTGTTACGCCCCCAGAATAATCAGCTTTTATCTCCGCACAGCATATTCACATCACAAGATTTGTGAATGTTCTCAGCAATCGTCAGGGTCCCTGATGATTTGAGAAAGCTCATTACGGCTTAGCCTTAACAAACCGGCAGTAACTTAACACTCAACACTGCCCTGTGAGGGAACATAAGCAAGAAGAATTGGAGAGAGGGATGAATTCATATCTGTTTTCTGAGAGCAAACTGCTCAGTCGTGGCTTGTCAGTCAAGTTTTTTAAGGATTACAGATAAAATCGCTGACACGTTTTGGGAAGACAACTGCTCAACATGTGCATTTTCACCTGGAAGATGTCGTTTTTGTCCATCCGCTTTTAAATATTCAGTAGATGTTTTTGTAACATCTATTATTTAGAATGTATGCGAATCTAGCTTTTCTTAAAAGTTGCTTCTTTTTCATATTGAAACTCTCCGATCAATTTTTTATATGCAAAAAAAAGTAAGCAAGCTATGCACAGATCGTCTTTGCTAACTAACTAACTAACTGACTAACTAACTAACCAACTAATTAACCAAATAAATAAATATCTATTTAGAAGTTTTATTATTTATTAAGTTGTAAGTTAGTTTCCATACATTTTTTGATTACAATGTAGCATCCCAATTTGTTGACAACGAGTTAAACATTATTCTAAATATATCCATTAACCACAAAGCAGTTGCTTTCTCAAAAGATTGCTTGTTTTTACTCCATAAAATACATACAGTACAGTATACTGAAATTTGATTCAGTAAAATCAATTTACTAATTTTCTAATATTCACTAAATAAAAAATAAATTAAGAAATAAATAAAAACCTAAAATAATGTACATTTTGTTTCCAAGTTTTACTGTAAATATGCCTTTAAAGGCTATTGAATTTTGGACTAGTTTGGGGTGCGTTTCCGAAAACCATCGTTAGCCAACTAAGGTTGCAAGTTCTGTCATTATTAACATAGTTTGTTGATCTGGCATTTTCTAAATCCATCATTCCAATGAACATTTGCAAACTGCATCACCTCTAGAGCTGTAGTTAGAAGTATAGTTCCTGGTTGTGTTTAATTCCTAGTTATCCCCCGTATGCCCTATTCATTTGGAACATTCCAACACTTAAACTTGGAATGATTAAAACAATAATAGTAATAATAATAATAATAATAATAAAACATTAAAGTCATCTCTCTTTGCTTTCAAAGTATTATTTTTTTGCAGCATGCCATTTTGAATGCAGCAGTTGTTCATGACGAAAGCTATAGGTGACCTAGAGTATTTGGTAAAAGCGGAATTTGTTAGTGTGTTTCTGATGACCTTCATCTCTGTAGCTGTTCTTGGTCCGGCAGCATGGTTGCTGTCCAAATCATCTGATACCCACAAAAAAACAGCAGTGATGAAGAATGAAGATGCTTTTCAGCCAGAAGATCAGACATCTTTGTGTTCTAGCAGTTTCAGTTGTACACTAATCTACCATCAATGTGTGTCAATGTAAAATATGCATTTAAATATGGTGCCATTTAAGATCAAATATAACCTGTTCAATTCACCATCAAAAAAAAAAAAAAAAAAAAAAACTATAGCATAAGATAACACTCACAGCTGTCTAAAAAAATAGGCAATAAAGTACACAGTTGATCACTTAGGCCTATTAAAATATTATTAAAAAACTGTACGGAAAGAAAAAAAGCACGCAAAAGAATACCGCTTTAAAAGAAAAACTTATTTTACCGAAGTGCTTTAATTTTAGACAGTTATTTAAGATTTTTTAGTTACAAAGAAATTTAGGTAGGGATCAGAGCGGTATTGTTTACCAGCGAGTGTGAGCGAAATGTTAATGAAGCGTGACCAGCATCACACCGCTCAGCTCCGCTCACATGCTATGCTGCAGTATTTCAGTCCAGTATGTTCACTATGTTACATAACTGCCCCCTGCTGGTCATGTCTTTCTTGCGTTAGACCATTTTGTGCTGTGCCGCGCAGTACTGCAGCACTGCATGTGGTCACGTTTATTCACTCACGCATTCTCAGTAGACACATCTGTAGTTCAGCCGTCAATGTTTGGGAAATGCACCCTAGGTCTGATTCTAAGTATGACATCAAAATTAGCATCTTGAGATTAGAGTATAATTATAACTTTTTTTTATGTTCTTGAGGAGGTCAAGCGGAAAATTACGTTCAGAGATCCTCTCTGAATTCTGAGCACGTGTTCTAATACTAAATGCCTTCTACACACAGCAATAAGACATAGAAGTCCCACATGATTCCTTCTATAGTTGTCTCATATAATACACAATCATTCTATACATAAGAAAACATCATCTTGTTCTACATATAATCCATACAGATATTCTCCCCCACGCCTTTATGTAACATCTCAGAATGCTTGACTATTCACATCAGTTTTGCATATAGAAGTGAGTATTAAAAACAGATTACATTCAAAACGAAATCACAAAAGACGGATATTAAATACCTTTTGAGTGAGTTTTGAAGAGCAAGAAGATGGAGTGCAGTTCATTCATTTTTGTTCATTCATTTTTTACTAGATTTGTTGCATGATATTAGTCAAATGGTCTATAATACAACTTACTGAAAGGTTAAACAGCAGAGGTCTGTTCATCTTGAGAAATGTCTCCAGTGCTGTAACCTGCCTAAACTGATATGACAAATCAACTGATATTGTATGTGTGTGTGATGATGTTTGACACTTTAATACAACATCAAAACAATTTCCAACAGTTTACAACATTTTCACGGTGGCTCAGCACTGTTGCTTTACAGCCAGAACATCGCTGGTTCGAGTCCCAGCTGGACTAGTAGGCATTTCTGTGTGGTGTTTGCATGTTCTCCCTGTGTTCACTAGGGTTTCCTCCATGTATTCCAGTTTGCCCCACAGTCCAAAGACATGTACTATAGGCGAATTGAAAAAAACTTGTTTGTAGTGTATGAGTTTGTGTGTGAATAAGTGTGTTTGGGTGTTTCCCAGTACTGGGTTGGGGCTGGAAGGGCATTCACTGCGTAAATATTCCATATGCTGGAATAGTTGGCGGTTCATTCTGCTGCGGTTACCTCTGAAATAGAGACTAAGCAGAAGGAAAATGATTGAATGAGTATGGTAGAATCAAAATAGCCTCTTTCGGGTGAATTGAGCACTTATACGGCTCACATAAAACAATATTAGGGCTTTCAACAGTAACACTTGAGTTTAAGTAAAACTTTTTTTGGCTTATTAGATTAACAGTTTTTATCATGTTATTACCCTATCCAAAACCTGAACTCAACTACTACCTTACTAACTAATAATAAGCTAAATTATTGAGCTAAAAAGTCACAGCTAATGGTTTGTACATTACAATAAAATGACCAAATGTTCTTCTATTCAACTGAATCCAGCATCTGAATGAACATACTAATTGGATTCAAAGATTTAAACTTCATGGCCATTAGAAAGTATGTTCTATATATACTATGAACATGAGAGATATGAACAGAATTCAAATGACATTCACCACCCTTTCAATATCACACAACCTGCATCTGTTGTTTCTTTTCATTTCCATTCATAAACTCTCATCCGTGTCTTCATGGTATAGTAAAGAATTCATCAACTGCACACTTCAGAAGCTTAAGTAGCATGTGATTTAAGGTACTTATCGCCTGCAGTTTTTCAATACTATGCATTTAGATGTACTATTCAGCTCACATACAGTTTTTATTAAATGCTATATGATAAAGGATGTGGATTTAGATGAACAGATGGCTTATAACCTGTAGAATTCTAAAGGGTTGGTGTCATGTTTCAGAAAATGATGATTTACTGTGTAATTTTCATGCATTTGCATATCAAGGGATTTATAGAGGGTGGTTCGGTCAGACAAGATCCAATTAGGGGAATTTCTGTAGGCAACAAATGCCTTGTTGATGCCTGAGAGCAAAGGAGAATGGACAGCCCTCTAGAAAGGCAACTGGTAACAACAATAACACAAAAATACTGTATGCACATGTTACATCTGAGGCCTACAGAAGACAATTCTTAGTTTTTTTTTTTTTTTTTTTTAACAAGGTACATTTTCTTTTGCGCCAAAACCTGCTAAATCCACTTGTGCTTTTTTTTGCAAAAACCTCTAAATCCACCTAATGGGACAAGAGTGTAATTAGTTGAAAATCACTAAAGATGCAATTAGAAACCATTTTACTTTAAACACATTACACACACCACCTAAAATTAAAGGTACATATATCTGTCAAGTAAGTGGCGGTTCTTTCCGCTTTGATAAACCAGGGAAAAAGCAGAAGGAAAACGAATGAATGAAATCTGTCAAGTGCATTGATCAATAACATTAAAACTGACATTAATTACATTTTAACAATCCGTTGTCATTTCTGATATTTGGGATTTAGATTTAATGTAAGTAGAGCAATGTAAACATTGTAAACTAAGCTTGGTAGATTCAAATAATGTAGTGTAAAAACATTATGAAACATCAATATCTGTGATTTGTTCATTAAAATAAAATCAGATGTATAGGTATTATGAAGTAATACAAATAATGTACAGTTTAATACATTATAGTTATCTTTAAAAAAAAAAAAAAAAAGCTTAAATTAGCAAATAAAACACAAGGTAGGCCTACTGGGCAAAACGGGGATGCCTCTCAGACAATTTTAGAAGCTGTCATTCATTCATTCTCACCATACTCAAGGGTTGGTCTCTTGTTTATACTCATAGCATCCACGTGGGATAAAAGAATGGCATCTTAACTTCATCATTTAAAGCAAATCTATTTGTTGATGGTGTACTACGTGCCTAAAGCATTCACTCAATGTCAGTGACATTTAGCGGCTTTTGCATCTGGACTCTTCATACATATACATATATATATATATATATATATATATATATATATATATATATGAGAGAGAGAGAGAGAGAGAGAGAGAGATTTAAATTTTATGTATGTATATATATATATATATATATATATATATATATATATATATATGCAGTTGAAGTCAGAATTATTAGCCCCCCTTTGAGATGTACTTTCGTTTTTAAATATTTCCCAAATGATGTTTAACAGAGCAAGGAAATTGTCACAGTATGTCTGATGATATTTTTTTCTTCTGGAGAAAGTCTTACTTGTTTTATCTTGGCTAGAATAAAATCAGTTTTTAATAAAAAAAATAAAAAAAAACATTTAAAGGTCAAAATAATTAGCCCCTTTAAGCTATTTTTTTTTTTTTTGACTGTCTACAGAACAAACCATCGTTATACAATAACTTGCCTAATTACCTTAACCTGCCTAGTTAAGCTAATTAACCTAGTTAAGCCTCTAAGCTGTATAGGAAAACATCTTAAAAAGTGAAAAGTGTCTTGAAAAATATTTAGTAAAACATTATTTACTATCATCATGGCAAAGATCAAATAAATCAGTTATTAGAGATGAGATAATAAAACTATTATGTTTAAAAATTTATTTTTCAAAAAATTAAAAACAATTTAATTAAAAATTAAAAATTTCTCTGTTAAACAGAAATTGGGGGGGGGGGTAAATAAACAGGGGGCTAATAATTCTGACTTCAACTATATATATATATATATATATATATATATATATATATATATATATATATATATATATATATATATATATATATATAATCCTAACTAATTATCTTAAAGCAAAGTCATCATGTATGAAGTTTGCAATAACTTGTCTTGAATGTCTTGCAGAGGTTTTCTTGTATGAACACAATATTAAAACATTAAAACAACACATTTCATTTTGGCAGAAGCTGAATAAGCTTACAACAAATCTAATTAACCACATTTTCCATAGGATATTTGCTAGGATGGTGTATATGTAATTAAAACTGTAACCGGCTGTGTCAGTATTTAGTTCTGAAGGCACTGTGTTAGCAAGGTTCACCTAATGAAGTTGCTAATGAATATACACTGTATTATTCATGGAACACTTTGTAGTAGTCTCATTATTCATGAGATAATTTAGCTGGAAAAAAAAGTTGTTACATGTTTCAGAAAGTATGATGTTAGTTACTGTACGCCCAACTCTCCAAACCTTCTTCAGTGTCTTCTGAGTCCTTCACAGTTGACTGAGCCTTCCATTACCATCACTGACCACTCTCCCAGTCTGTCAGCTCTCCAAGTCTGCCTCATACACTCACCACCTCTCACTTCATCTCAGCCTGGCCAAAAAGCTGTCATGTAGACCCAGATACATCAGCATGTTATCAATCACGGCTAGGCTTTCTGTATCCAACCACAACCTCTGGTTCTTTCTTCTCCTTGCACCATCCTACCATCATTCCACCATACAGTAAGTGACTGCTCTGCCGAAGTCTGGATGATTGACAGACTTTGGTTTCACCTTGTCAGCTGCTGTCTAATGCATTGAATAATGAACAGGGGAAATGGCTTCCATAATAGTGATGTTTTTGTAATGTGAGCCGGCAAAGTAAAAGCTGTGCAGGTAAATCTCAGTCACTTGTAAAAAGTAAAAGCTGAGCAGGTAAATCTCAGTCACTTGCTCTCATGAGGCATACTAAAAATAACAATAGGGACTGTATGCTGTAAAAGTGGCTATGATTTTAATGGTAAACGGTACAGTAAAAAAATCCGTAGCCTAATAAACAGTAAGTCTCCTTAATAAATACAATGAATGCATTTCAACAAAGGCTCATTCAGAAAATGTATCCCTATACAATTATGGAGATCACGAATTATGTAGCCAGAGCTACGTATGGCTGCATTTTGTCTTTAAAATTAATGCTACCGGGTGGTATGACGTCATTCCTTTTCAAGCTTACCAACTGACCGCTTTCATGCATGTGGATGGCTTTTCCGCTGTTACTAGTTTGTCCAGTAGCTTAACACGTACGTCGGCACACTTGAGATGCACAATGGAGTTAACTGCTACGACGCAATTTGAGTCTGGTAAAAAACGGTTCCAGAAAGCAGGTAACACAAAAACAGAAGCCAAAAAATAAATTAAACAAGTAAATAACAGGGTGATAATGTGGTAAAATCTGAAAACATGGTAAAAAATCAGATGAGGGCTTTTCTTTTTCTGGATTGCTTTTGAAAACACTGCGGTTGGGTTTAGGGAAGGGGGTGGGCAGGTCAATCGGGCTTCTTTTACAATACTATTGGCTGGGTATAGGGAAGGAGGAGGGTGGGGTATTGGTCGGTTGATCAGTCAGTGAGTTAGTCAACAGCGGCCTCTGGTGGATTTACTGGAGAAGAGCAGGTACAAATGGCACTCGTGAGAGGAATTTGAGATCTGATAAAGAGTACACACTGACCTCTGGTGGAATCACGAAAAACAAAATCTGCAAAAAAAAATGTTTGCACTCCCCAGAAATGTATATAGGGGTACGTAATCAGAATGAGGCTGGGTTGGTTCATTCTTAGCATTCCCTACATGACACATTTTATGTTTTGTTTTGTAACCTTTTTTTTTTTTCATTAGCTATTTACATTAGAGTTTAATGTTAAATTCGATCTTGATAATTAATGCTTATTGAATTAGTGTCATCTGTGTTAAAAAATCAGGGAGCTTTTCTGTTTCTGGATTGCTCTTCAAAACATAGGCTGCATCCGAAATCACATACTTCCATACTATATACACTCTCTGAAATAAAGGTACGCGATCTGTCACTGGGGTGGTACCTTTTCAATAGGTACAAACTTGTACCTAAAAGGTCTATATTATACCTCAAGGGTACATACTAGTACCTAAAAAGTACAAACGTGTTCCTCTTAGAATTTTTAGGTACTAATATAAACTTTTGAGGTACCAATATGGAACCTTCAAGTACACATGTGCACCTTTTGAAAAGTTACCACTCCAGTGACAGATCATGTACCTTTATTTCTGAGAGTGTAGTATGCTAAAAACAGTATGCGAGTCGAGTAGTATGTCCGAATAGATAGAATTTGAAAAACAGTATGCAAGATGTACCCGGACTACCTACTACTAACGGCGAAATTCTGAAGTGCGCATTCGATGGACGCTACACAATCCAATGATGCATTGTGAGAGAATTCATGAATGGGAGTGAAGCGACACAACTGGTGCAGGTAGGTCCAACCCAGGCTCATTCCGAGAACGTAGTCCCGGGGACGTTTCTGGAGACCGCGAAATACGTCCCGGGAGGTACGTATTTGTGCAGTTTTTGTTTTCGCGAGTCCGCGAGAGGCCGCTGTGCGCGCTTTTTTCCCACGCCGTTCTCGCGTGAACCCGCTAGAGGCCGCTGTCGAACGACCTTCCGCCCGTCTGCCTGTCTTCATGACGGAATGATTGACCGTGCGACCGGCCAATCGGCTGACCCACCCTCCTCCATCCCCAAACCCAACCAACGACGGTTCACAAAAGCCGTCCAGAAAAAGAAAAGCCCTCGTCCGATTTTTACCACGTTTTCGGATTTTGACCACATTCTCACCCTGTGACGAACTTGTTCGCTTCATTTTTTGGATTTTGTTTTCTTACCTGATTTCTGGAACCGCTCTTCCCCGGACTCGAACCCGGTCGTCGTCGTGGTCAGCCCCTCTCTGCGCCTCGAGTCCGCCAGAGTACACGAAGAGCTAACCGGACAAACTGGCTGCAGCGGGAAAGCCCTCCACACGGAGGCGAGCGGCCGGCTGGCTGGCCGGCCGGCCGGCGAGCGCCGAAGGGAACGGCGTCACACCGCCCCGCAGCGTTCGCTTAAAAAAATGAAATGCAGCCGCACGTACCCCCGGCTACGTATTTCGCGGTCTCCAGAAACGTCCCCGGGACTACGTTCTCAGAATGAGCCTGGGTTGGGTAGGTCAAGTGATGATGACAAAATGATGGATTTAGTACGTCCGAGTACCATTCTTACGACTTACGTTCAGACTGTATAGAACATAGATTTAAATTCAAATGCAGTACCTACTGAGTAGTAGGCAATTTTGGATGCAGCCACTGTCAGTTGGGTTTAGGGAAGTGGGTTATTTGGGTCAATCGGTGCTTTTGAAAGCACTATCGGTTAGGTTTAGGAAAGGAGGAGGGTGGGTCAGGACAGTCAGTCAGTCGACAGCGACCTCTAACACAGCATACACCGCAGCCTCTGGGGGATTCGCGAAAAACAAAAACTGCAAAAAAAAACATTCCTCCTGGGATGTATTTGGTGATCTCCAGAAATGTATGTAGGGGTACATTTTCAGAACGAGCCTGGGTTGGATACATTTTAGGTAATAAAGTGTGAAAGCAGGGTGTCTCCGGGGTCTTAAAAAGTATTAAACGTTGATAAATGTGAGAAAATTAAGGCCCTTAAAAGGTATTAAAAAGTCTTAATTGCGTCTTTACAAGGTCTTAATTTTTGTTCAAGCGTTGTCCAAAGTGATTGACTCTAAAAAAAGCATGAATATATTTATTTTCTTAATATTAACAAAGGCGTGCTTGATCCATGCAATTCCAGGCAATTGGATCCATGCGTACTTGATCCATGCAAACTCCATCCAGGTGATGTCACGTAATTTGCGAACAAACACGGGAAGATGAAATGACGCTCTCCACATGTAGCGAAACCATAGAGCGAAACAGATGGCAAAATGGGAAAATGTAAGTTTGCGTACTCCTGGTTGAAGAAAGATGAGTTTAAACAGTGGCTGAAACCTGTTGCTGATAACAGCCGTGTCATTTATTCTTTCAACCTTTGTTTCATCCGAGCTAAGAGTTCTGCTCTATGGTTGTGCTCCATTGATTTAACCAAAACTGTTTATTAACAACTGTTTATTAAGTTAAAGGTTTGATACTGATTAGAACTTGAAGTGGCGATGAGGTATTAAAATATTCTGAGAAGGTCCTTAAAAAGGTATTGAAATTATCTTTAGGATTCTTGCATAAACCCTGGGAAGGAATTTTTCTTATTTTTTTCTTTTTGGAAACACAGTAAAAACTTTAAAATTGAAACAAACTAGTCAACAATGCAGCCTGCGAGAAATCATCTCACAGTAGAAGAACTGCAGTCCTCTGATCTCAAGAGAAATACAAGTAGCTGCTAGCTGATGCCAGGGGATGCGCACTTTAGGGTGCTTGTTAGCATGCACACCTGCTGTCTTGTAATCTTGTAGACACCTTGAATCTCACTTAGAGAGGTGTGAACAGAATCAGACGTTACATTTGCTAGACCTTTTTCTAAAAACTAAGAACATTTCTGCAGTAACGGCATCATTAATATCTCATTACTCCCCATCTGAGAGAGCTGTATTCTTTGCTAGCTGTCACTTTTAACTACTTCACGCATTGATTAAACATGTTTTGGTTGAACATATGTGTATACTGTACAACATTTCTTTCTAGTTCTCGAATCTGGTTGGCTGACAGCCGTGCAATATTCTAGTATTATCAGTACTCATTTAGCCTCTTTACCCATGTGTATCACTCCACTCGGAGGTTTTTGACAAATACTGCAGCTGTTGATCCACATTTTGTACTTTTGAGACTCTTTAGACTAGAATGTAGTTGTTTAGATTGCAAATATGCAGTTTATGTGTAAGAATAGTGCCTATTTGAAAATGTGTGTCAATGATTTCGGAAATGGGACTTCCAGCACATACAGTAGGTGACAGTTTAGCCTGTCCCCACCACAAAAAGTACTCCTCTGACAGACACTTACTCAGGAGTCTGGTGGTTGTCTATTTCTATGGCCTGCATAGTATTCTGTTGTGAAATTTCATTTGTTTAGGGTATATATAAAACTATCAGCAGGGCTTGACAATAAGGACTGCTCGATGGCCCGGGACCAGCATGCGAGATGCTCGGGACAGTAAAATGGGATCGTTACTGGCCCAATCGGGCCAGTGCTGCCTTGTCACTGAAGTTTTATTTGGCTGCAACTGTTTGTCAGTTGTTTCCCAGTGATGGGTTGCAGCTGGAAGCGCATTCGCTGCGTAAAACATGTGCTGGATAAGTTGGCGGTTCATTCTGCTGTGGCGGCCCCGGATTAATAAAGGGACTAAGCCGAAAAGAAAATGAATGAATGAATGTTTGTCAGTTGTGTGCAAATAGGGTGCTTTCACATCTAGACGTCTTGTTTGACCAGTTAGTGCTGTTCGTTTGGCATGTGAATCGCGCAATCCACACAATCAGATCCACGTCAAATCAATCGGTCCAAGATCGCCTGAATGAGTTGGTCTGACCTCTGAAGTGGATCGATTGTAGTGAGAAAGCAAAACGATTCAACGAACTCACGAACTAGGCGATATCACAGTGTATCATGGTTGTGTGATAGCCATGTACTGTAAACGGCTATATGAAGAGGGTTATTAGTAGGGCTGGATGTCATCATTTCTACCGGTAAATGTGCGTTTCATGTCAAATACTAAAGTGAAAGCATGTTGAAATATTACAGAGTGCTGTTTATCCGTAAAGAAAATTGACAGAAATTACTATCTGATAATTTTTCAATATTTTAATCATATAATATTTTGTATTAGGCCTATTGTTTTGATCATTTCTGCACTGACACCTCAACAGACAGATCAGCATTGGTCTGCTTCATGATCTGACTGCAGTCTCGGTCCATCTGTTATTTCTCTCTATAATTTAAGCCTATAATTCTAGCCAACGTTATTGTATTAGATTAATTCAATAGATAGCCTAGATTTTTACAAAACTTGACAACTAAAATGAGGCTATGGAGAAAGTCTTACGAATTAAAATGCTCATTTTCACATTTATTTGTTTATTTTTTTCCCAAATTTAGTTACATCACAGTTGTAATTTTTTTTAATTGTCAGTTGTATTTAAGGAAAAGTTTTGCTGAAAAAAAGTGCATGTCAATTATGTTTGGCTTTTGACACATTATTTAAAATATGTGGCTAAGAAATGGTTATTAAGTTCTTTTTTAGTGGGGCCTTTAAATTATTGTTTTTTTTTAAACTATTAATATTTATTAAATGCCGTTTGATATAAGCTGCAGTAATATTTAATATCAATGCTTTGAGTATTTTAAACCACCGCATTAACTGTAATTGGCATTTGCTGTTACACTGCTCCACGACACAATGGTGACAGAGACTGTATGATATTAGGAGATATTTAAACATTCTCAGAACAAATCTTTATATACACTCTCAGAAATAAAGGTACGCGAGCTGTCACTGGGGTGGTACCTTTTCAAAAGGTACACATTTGTACCTAAAAGGTTTATATTACCTCAAGGGTACATATTAGTACCTAAAAAGTACAAAAGTGTTTCTCTTAATTTTTTTAGGTACTAATATATACTTTTGAGGTACCAATAGTGCAAATGTGTACGTTTTAAAAATGGACCACCTCAGTAACATATCCTGTACCTTTATTTCTGGGAGTGTACAGTTGAAGTCAGAATTATTAGCCCCCCTTTTATTTATTTTTTAAATATTTCCCAAATTATGTTTAACCGAGCAAGGACATTTTCACAGTATGTCTGATAATATTTTTTTCTCTGGACAAAGTCTTATTTGTTTTATTTTGGCTAAAATAAAAGCAGTTTTTAATGTTTTAAAAGCCATATTAAGGTCAAAATGATTAGCCCCTTTAAGCTATATATATTTTTTTCCATAGTCTACAGAACAAACCATCGTTATACAATAACTTGCCTAATTACCCTAACCTGTCTAGTTACCCTAATTAACCTAGTTAAGCCTTTAAATGTCACTTTAAGCTGTATAGAAGGGTCTTGAAAAATATCTAGTAAAATATTCTTTACTGTCATCATAACAAATATAAAACAAATCAGTTATTAGAAATGAGTTATTAAAACAGTGTGCTGAAAAAAATCTTCTCTCCGTTAAACAGAAATTGTTTGATTTCAAACTGCTGCCAGTAAGTTACTGTAGATTCTACATGACATTCTTTACAGTGCGATTATTTCATTGAACCGTTATATGAAAGCAATATCACACTCATAGCAATGATACTCAGCCATATCACAGTGCCATATTGCTTTGTTCTAAATAATTTTTAGTCCATTTTGTCAGTATTTAATGCAATTTCATAACAATTAACTGGACATTTACATCACAACTAAGTTTAATTTTGCAAACATGATGTCAATTACTCCACTAATTTGTGTGTCTGACGTGAAAAAGTACTTTTGTGACATGTAAGTTGACGTGGTGCTTATTTACAATGTAATTCAAATCGCTTGTACAAAATATAAATAAAAAAACGCTGGCTGTCAGATGCTATTTATCGAATGATAGAGCAAATGAGGCACAGGTGACAGAGCAGACAAACAAACAGCAATTACAGTACATCCTAAAATGTGAAAAGTGCATCTCAGTTTGATAGAAAGGGTACAACATGATTTTATTTTTACATTTATTTCTTTTAAAGAAAGTGAAGCTCTAATAACGTTAAAGACAATTTAAATACAAACTGACAGTTTGTGACAGCTTATGTGGCTTGCGGTTTATTATCAGACAAAAGAGCTTGTCTTTTAGTATGTGAAAAAAGAAAACGCATTTATACTAATGCACTTTAAATGGAAACCCATCAGGCAAGATATTAAAAGCAGAATTGTGAAGCTTGTGTTTTGTCGAAATACTATCATATATATATACTTTTTTTCTGTTCAATTTGTTATTTCAGCCTGAGTGTTGTCTAAATTGTCTTTTTTATGTGGGGTGCACATTTCTAAGTGGTCAAATAATGCTTTTAAGTTATGCAGTTTGATTTGGTGGAGCAATGAAAGCTGTTTCCTGATGCATTTGATAATGTTCATCCATTCATTTTCATTCAGCTTAGTCATTTTATTCATCTGGAGTCGCCATTATTGAAATGAACTGCCAACTTACCCAGCACATGTTTTATGCAGTAGATGCCCTTCCAGCCTCAACCCGGTACTGGGAAACATCCATACACACTCATTCACACACATACACTATGGGCAATTTAGTTCATTCAATTAATTTATAGCGCATGTCTTTAGACTGTGGGGGAAACCGCAGCACCCGGAGGAAACCCACGCCAACACGGGGAGAACATGCAAACTCCACACAGAAATGCTAACGGACCTAGCCGGGGCTCGAACCAGCGGCCTTGCTGTGAGTGCTAGCCAGTGAGCCACCATGTCGGCCCACATTTGTTAATGAATTAAAACAAAAAGTCTGTATTCTAATTAGCACCCTTTATTTGATTCCATGCATTTAACTAATTAAATCAATGTAAAGCATGCTAAACTGTCAAACCTTCTCATGAATTTGTAGATTTCATTTACATCCCAGCAGTGTTTTTTTGAGCCTGATAATGGAAATGTTTAAAAACATTATTATTATACAAAAATATAATATAAAGGATGTTTTTTGTGAAAACAGTAGCCAAATGAAAGTTGTAATAGTTCTTATAGCATGGGATCAATTTTATGCCAAAAGTATTGAGGCCGCAGATTGGAAAATAAGGAGGGTTAATCAAAAGCGTAAGAACACATAGACTATTATAATGCAGAAATACAAAATCATTTATAGACAACTGCTAACGTAAACACTTCGACTTATTGACTAAAGTTAATTAATCGCACATCAAATGGCGTCATTTGGAAACACACTTATAGAATGTGAAAACAAGTGTGAAGCAGAATAATGAAATAAAAATAATAAATATGAATGTATCTAGATGATATCAATAAGCAAGCACAAACACTATGCAATAGAGTGGTTGTCCAAAACTGGCATTCTTTTATTCAGTCAGTCAGTCAGTCAGTCAGTTAGTTAGTTTTTTGTTTGCTTGTTTGCACAATCACATACATAAAAGTATTCCCTACAAGCACATGCCTGTAATACATAATCAGAGACATCTGTACTTTCCAACAATTTCCGATAACATATTTAATATTCTTTGAGGTTGAATGTATCAATGATATTAATACAATTAAAATAAAAATTAACTATTTTTAATAATAAATAAAAAATAAATAAACTGGTTACTTTTACAACATATGTTTCCTAATCTAAGCAATAAAAGGTTCTTGTTAGATTTGGGATAGTAGAATAAGTTATATGTCACTATAAATTATTTTGGTTTACTGAGCAAGAAGTACTTCCACTGGCAAGTTTGATTTGGGTTCAACCAATGAACACTTTTGACCAGGTAGAACATTTAAATACAAGTAAATAAAAATATAAACAAACAAGCAAACATAAATAAATAAATAAATAAATAAATAAATAAATAAATAAATCCACAACTAAACAAACAAATAAATAAACAAATAAATAAATAAATTCACAACTAAACAAACAAATAAATAAACAAATAAATAAATAAATCCACAACTAAGCAAACAAATAAATAAGTCAACATCTAAACAAACAAATAAATAAACAAATAAATAAGTCCACATCTAAACAAACAAACAAAAAATGAATAAATCCACAACTAAACAAATAAATAAATAAATAAACCCACAACTAAACAAACAAACAAAAAAAAAATAAATACATCCACAACTAAACAAACAAATAAATAAATAAATAAACCCACAACTAAACAAACAAACAAATCAATAAACAAATACATAAATAAACAAATAAATAAATAAATAAATAAAACCACAACTAAACAAACAAACAAATCAATAAACAAATACATAAATAAACAAATAAATAAATAAATAAATCTACAACTAAACAAACAAATAAATAAATAAATAAATAAAATAAGTCCACATCTAAACAAACAAATAAACAAACAAATAAATAAATAAATAAATAAATAAATAAATAAATAAATAAATAAATAAATAAATAAATAAATAAATAAATAAATAAATAAACATGTATGAATATGTCTCTGGCATGTATACATAGGAACACTCTGAATAATGGTTTTTGGAGGTTGCAGGTGTTGTTTACCTCAGGAGAAAGCGTCTGTGCTAAAGCCATTAGAGTAAATGCAGTGTGAGTCTGACCCTGGCACCAGCAACCAGACTAGTGTCAGAAGCATTCAGGAAGAGCTCCACACTCAGCCACCTAATTCTGTTAATTGCTGCCTGCCTCAGTACAGTATAGAACTGCTTTGATAGCTAGAGACATTGACAATGTGTTAAAGCGGAGGGGGACTTCTGCAATTCGCAAAGAACTGGGTGTTGAAAAAAAAAGGATCTAATGCTTAATGGAACTCTTTACCTGAGTTTAACCTCTACAATGACATTGGCTGATGTGGGGGAATGGTCTAGTGACAGTTTAATGCATTGGTCATTCATTCCAATGTGACCTTAAAGGCATGAAGGATGTTTAGCTCAGGTTCGATCTGCGGTCGACACAGTCAGTCCACACATGATTCAGTTGAAATCAGTTAACTCTGTCGTTCTCAATTCCAGTCCTTGTGCCACCCCCCCCTAACCCCCCCAACCCACTACCACCCAACACATGCTGTATGTCTCTCTTATTCAACGCACAAGGATCAGTTCATGGATCTCTCAGTTAACAAGTTGATGATCTGAATCAGATGTGTTAAGTAAGGAAGACATACAAAACATGCCTGAATTGAGAACCACTGAGTTAACAGAAGGAATATTTCATCCACAAATAAAAAACACTATGAATTACTTGGCGCAATGGTGTTGGGGATGGATTTTATTCTGAAGCTTCTAAAAACCTAAACAAACGGTGGCCCACTAGTGCACAACTCAATGACATTTCAAAAAGCAAACATTGATCTCACAACACAATGGCATTAAAGGTGCAGTATGTGATCTGCCAAAATGCTTGCCATTAGCAGAATATCTTTATAACACAGTCGCTCCCCTGCAGTCCAAAGTCAAGCCTCCTGAAATCACAGATGCGCACATTAAAGATGACAGTAGACAACCCACTAGATCATGTTATTCGCTAGTTAGAAATCTTTATAGTACTTTATAATACTACAATTCCTAACAAAAAAACTGTATTATATCTAGCATGTTTTCAGTTATGTAGCTAGCAAGCAAAACTTGTCATAATGTGCAATCTTTCATGCATGCAAGGATCGCTGGTCTCACTCTCTCACATGCTTTATCCTAAAGCGACAACTGTATCCTTAGTGGTTGGCCTTTGGGGTGCAGGAATTACACTTACTACTAAGCCAAACTTACATGCTATTTCAGACCAAATATTCAGAGTAGCATGGTAAACAATATAGGGAGCAGGTCACAAATGAACCAATGTGAATCTAAAACCAACTTCAGCTCAGTAAAGCAGGCTAGGCGGAATAGCGCTGTTTACTTTTATGTTGTTAAGCTAAATAAAATTCTACATTATCGATACTGTCAAAGATCCCCTATGAAACTGAAAATAGCCACATCAACCTTTCGCCAGAAGATTTTAGTGGCTGAACAACACTTTACTCGTTTAACTAATTCGTAAAACAACACAATCTACATATGCTTTGCGTAACTAAAATAGTTTTAAAACAGAACATTACCTCTCTAAAATAAATACTTCAGCCATGGTGTCATCTTTCCTCCAAGTTTCTCCAGTATTAATTCAGGATTTGAAAAAGTTTTGATTCAGCATTTGAAGAGTTCAGATGCAAAACCCTCTAAATCCATCAGACCTCTTTTCTTGTAAATGAGCATTTTCTGTCAGGCTCCTCTGATTAGTTTCAGAGGTTTCATTTTATAGATAATAAAAAGGTTATAAGCTAGTAAATAAAATAACTTTAAAAAAAATGTCACTTTACACAATTTTTTGGTTTTTAACAAAGTAGATTATTTTTTTGGAGTCAAAACCAGCTAAATCCACTTGTGCTTTTTTTGCAAAAACCTCTAAATCCACCTAATGGGACAAGTTATTTACCAAACATTAAACACAGTACACAAACTACCTAAAACTAAAAATACATAAAACTGTCAAGTAAGTAGTGCACTGAAAAAAAATATTCAAAGATGATTCCTTGGATTTACTCATTTTTTTTTACGTTAAGTGGTTGTAAACAATTTATTTGGCCTGAATTTAAACAAACAAATCAAGTTGAACATTGCTCAGTTTAATTTGTTTGTTTGAATTCAACACAAATAAATTGTTTGCAACAGTTTTGCGTGCAACACTTTTTTTCAGTGTGGTTCATTCATTTCAGATTTTTGGGATTTAGTAGAACAATGTAAACATTGCAAACATTGTAATAAGCTGTTGTTAGATTCAAATAATGTAGTGTAAACAGGTTGTGGAACATCCATATCTGTGCATTGTCCATTAATAAAAAAAGCTTATCAGGTGTATAGATAGTATAAAGTAATATAAATAATGTATAGTTTTACACATTACATTTATCTCTAAAAAAAAACAGCTTAGTTTAGCTAATAAAACACAAGGTAGGCCTCCTGGGCAAAAAGGGGATGTCTCTCAGACAATTTCAAAAGCTTTATTCATTCCCACCATAATCATGCTCTTTGTCTATTTTCATCTCGTTTATCCTCATAGCATCCATGTGGGAAAAAAGAATGCCATCTTAACTTTGTTTAAACAATTTTGCTGTTCCATATGTACAATGTGTTTTGAGGTAAGGGACGTTTTCATTTGCCATTCACTGAGAGTCGGACAGGCTCATCCAGTTCATCAAACTCGTTAAAATCTCTAAAACTCTTTTAAAATCTTTTAAAATCGAAATCTGAATCGGAATAAAACAGTCTCCTCATAAAAGCCGGCGTATCAGCTCGCTGCTGCATTGAAAACTTATGATTCGATTCGAGCCTTCTGATTGGTTCTCGGGATATAGCGGCTTTTGCTGTCAAAGGCAAGTGGCTTTGAAAAAGCTTTTCGCAACAAACTGTTATTTATGAATGCGCTGACGCAGGGATTTAGATGATTTGAAGGAAATCTATTAATTGAGGGTGTACTACGTGCCTAAACTGTTCACTCAATGTCATTAGCTTATTTTTGGCGAAGTGGCGTTTAGCGGCTTTTGCATCTGAACTCTTCGTTTGTTTTTACTACTGTCACTCTCTCTCTATTTCTCTCATGTGCACATGTACACAGAGTGAATGGCAGATCTGTCTTCATGAACATGGTGGGCAGATGTACAAATCTACATTTGTTGACAGACAGTTTGGGCTACTTATCAGAAATATGGGAATTATCTGCACAACAAATTTTAATTGGACTAACATTTTTTAGTCTTATGCCTTTCCCAGAATATAAACATACATATAATTGGGTATAGATCATTTATTTAATCATTACTATTGGAATGTGAAGAGACTTTTAACCAGCACAACAACAAAAAAAATTCTGAAGACAATCACCTGCTGCACCAAGTTTCATTTAAAAAGAAAACATTAATCTCACAACATAAAAAAACTGAAATGACAATAATCATGACAACACATTTTTATTATGTTAAATTTATGTTACTAAACTGCATGTTTAATGCAATATGTTTAGTCAGTTTGATTAATGAAGTTGAGATGACTAGAGAACTTTTGATTCAACTTAAAAATTTAAGGCAGCTACTTTTTTAACAGTGAACTATTCTGAAGTCTTCACAATCTAACACCGAAGATAATAAAACAAAGGCTCTCTGAAGATTCAGATAATAAATAATGTGTCTTTATTACTAAAAGAATTTGAAAATTCTGAATAAAATGATAACCTATTTGCAACCCAGGCTCATTCTGAAAACATACCCCTATATACATTTTTGGAAAGCACCAAATACATCCCAGGAGGTAAGATTTTTTGCAGTTTTTGTTTTTCGCAATTTCACCCGATGCTCCTGTCTACGCATTTTGAAATCCCAAATTTCACTCATGAGTGCCTTTCTCACCTGCTCTCCTCACGTAAATCCACCAGAGGCCACTGTCGTCTGACTGAGTGACTCATAAACCGACCAACACCACCACCCACCCCTTTCCCTAAACCCAACCGATAGTGTTTTAAAAAGCACCAATTGACCAGTGCACACCCACTAGTGTTGGGAAGTTTGGATCATTTTAAAGACCTTTGAGTCTCATTCAGTGAGGTGAACAAATCTTTTTTTCAAGTAATTTTTTTCACTTTGTCCAATTTGCCTAAATCAGTTTCTCAACCACTACATTCCTGGAGGACCACCAGCTCTGCACATTTTCTATATCTCCTTAACCAAACATGACTCAAATGACACAAACCGAGGACTCGAGAGATGAACGGATCAAATCTTATTCCGGCTCTAAATGCATATGATTGGCTTCTGCCTTTCACATGATGAACGAAAGACTCAAACCAGATAGAAGACTAGAAAAAGGAGCTAATCTTTTACTCCACTGCACAAATGTGCGCATGTGAAAATGAACGATTCACTCCCTGAGAAGACTCAACATTCTTAAGTCATACAAAAGATTCAAATTGAATGAATCGTTCAAGAACAACCCATCGCTACCACCCACTTCCCTAAACCAAACCTACAGTGTTTTGAAAAGCAATCCAGAAAAAGAAAAGCCCCCTGGTTTTACCGCATTTTCTAATTTTACGACATGCTCACCCTGTTTTTTACTTGTTTATTTTATGTTTTGCCTTTTGTTTGACCTGTTTTCTGGAATCATTCTGGACTCTTAGCCCATTGTCACGGTCAACTCCTGTCTGCGTCTCAAGTCTGCTGACGTATGCAGTGAGCCACTGGAAAAACGGTAACAGTGGGAAAGCCATCCATACGGAGATAAGCGGTCAGCTGGTAGCGTGAAACAGCATCATACTCCCCGGTAGCAATTGTTTTAAAGATGAAATGCCGCCATACATACTGGCTACGTAATTCGCGATCTCCAGAAACGTACTGTATATAGGGTTACGTTTTCAGAATGAGCCTACGTTGCTTTTGTGATAACACTACAACTACATCATTAAATGACTGCGCTAGTTGCTTCAGTCTTACCTAAGATCCTTTATTTTGCGCACATCAAATATGGTTTGGTCTTAGTGTGTCTCTATAGTGAACAGCCGATAATTAATTTATTTTATAGTGTCCAATCGCGGCTAATGCAGAGCATGACTAACAGCAGAGTTTTCATTATGCCAGTAATCATTGTAAAGGATTACATGCTGCGAGTCTGTCAAGCTTTAGCAGAAAATCACCAACAAAGAGCCCAGTGGGTCAGAGAGGTAGAATTACACAAGCTCTTCATCGCGCACAGCTGAACCATTGGTCGGCATGGTTATCAGCACTTCAATAGCACTTTGTGTTATGTGTAAAATGAAGACTAATCCTCTATTCGCTTGATGCGAGCAGTGTGTGCCACAACAGCTTTCATAATGAATATATGACTTCGTTTGCAGGATTGGTATTCATTAATGCTCACGAGGCTGGGTAATGCCTTAAAAAGGGGTGACAAATGTGGAAATAATTATGGTAACATTTTCAGCGAAGCCCATGCTCATAATGAATCATAGCAATGTTTATAATTATTCAAAATCAAGCATAAAGATTGTATAAATGTATCTACATAGACACACTGTAAATAAAAAACCCATAAATTAGCATAAAATGTATTTATGTATGCTTTTGATTTATATCATTGGACTTTGATATGTCCTCCAACAACTTTTTTTTAACCCTGAAAAGTTCAGAAAGGTGACTTTTATAAAAAAAATTGAATAGTTTAAATTAATATATATTGTCTAAGTGGGTGTAGTAATTTACGGTACAAAAAAAACCTTGTTATAAACCGCCAGTGCATTTCCTATTATTTTACAGACTTCAGATCAAGATCAAGGTCCCATAATGCAATTCAAAACCGTAAATAAATGGAAAACACGAGTGAATTACAAAATATGGAAACAAAATTTGGATTTTTAAAAGTCCACAACAAAATCTATGCGGTATTATAATGACAGTTGTAGCTATATTTGTAAAAGTGATATTAATACTTAATAGTGATGCATTTCCTATTTAATGGACATGTTGGACCCTAATTTTTAACCATTAATTAGTTGGTCATCATTGTATTTTTTAAGATCTAGTTTTGTCATTTTAAAATGTTATTACAAGACTTATGAGCATTAGTGAAAACATAATGCAAATTTTATACATCGTCACCCATTTCCAAATCCTCACCTTGGTATTATACGTTTCTATCTGCGTTCTGAAAGATTTTGAGATATTGAGCTTCAAAGTTTTTGCTTTCCATATAGCAAGCAGTATGTGTATAACATTTGTTTTTTAAATAAAAAGTCTTAAAATGTAAACATCTTATGAAAAAACATCCCATAATGTAAAGAGGTTGTCATTTAATAGGCATATTTCAATAACTCAATTTTGACAAAAAATGTCAGATAGAACCTTATGATTCTAAGGTGACAATTAAGAAATCATGTCATGAGTAAGATTTGGGTGTGGTTGTATGAAATGTACAATTACCAACATTTAAATAAACACCAACGCGTAAAACAGGCATATTTTCAGCATCTAAATTCACAATGTCTATTAGGTTATTGGATTTGATTATAAATAATTATAAACAGAGCTATGAAGAATTATTAGCAAGGGCTAATGATTATATAAAATGCAATCCAATATTCCAAAAAAGTTTCATATATATTATACATGATGAAGTGATTTTATATTAAGATTTTTTTCCTATTAGCACTAAATAAACACTAATACAAAGTATTATATTCACCCCAAAAATCATACACTATGGCTTTATCTGAAATTGCTCCCTATACCATCAAAAAGGTCACTATTTGAGACAACAGCCATTTTCGTGGTGTCCGAAACCATAGCAGGCATTATAAAGTGCACTCAGTCAATCCCACAATGCAAAGTAATAATGATGTAAACATGACAATAATCGAAAGTCTTTGATTCATTATTAACCCTTCCATGCATTATGTCCACATTTGTGGACAGTTAATTTATCTTAATTTAAGGTTCATTAATCATGGTAATTTTCTCCAAACCACTTGAGGGCAGTGTCAGTAGACTGTCAGCAGTATTGCCACAGTGGCTACTCTCTTGCATTCCAGTTATTCTTTGCTTTATGACATCATTGTTCCAAGATGGCTGACAGTGATGGCTGTGTGCTAAATGCCTCAGGCATATCTGTGAAAAACTTTTATTCAAGGAGGTCAACTGAAGTTAAAAAAAAATAGTTTGATCAGTAAAGTATGATGAATATGTTAGTAATTTATAAAATAAAATTTCGGGTAAAACTGTCCATGTATGTGGACGTCATGCAACAGAGGAGTCATAAAACTTCTTTTTTCTGTAACCTGCTAGTATATCTATTCTATTTTTTTCAAAGATGTTATAAATTGTCTTGTATTGTAATACAAAATACTTTTAACAACTATATAAACATAAATAGTCATTTAAAATGACATTACAGCATTAAAGGGCAATTTTACACATTCATATGGAAACAAATTTGCATTTTGCCTTCTAAACAGGAAAAGAGTAGGTCAAGAAGTACAGAATAATTGAGAATATTCCAGAGGACAGTGGCATAAAAGCAGTGATGAGTATGTGCCAGAAAATAGCATACTCATACTGCAAATGTTTCTACATATATATATATATATATATATATATATATATATATATATATATATACCGTATACATAACACTACTTGTTCCTACAATATGTGTTTTATTGTTATTATATTGTACTACTATTGTTTTTAATAAATGAGCTGACATGAATAGAATAACAGGTCATTAAAAAAACACAATGTTCCGTATTGTCAGCTGTGTATTTATGTCCCATTTTACACCTTGGTTGCATGGTGTCCACTTATGTGTACAGTTTAATACTTTTAAAAAAATGTAAAAATGAATATGGAGTACAATTCTACTGTCATATTAAAGTTATAAAAATAATAATAAAAAAAATCCAGATAATGTTTTTTATAATTCATGCATTTTTTAGAGAGTTCGTTAACTACTAAATAACTATCACAGGGTCTTACCAAGGAGTTGAAAATTTAATTTATGTAAAGAATTTATCAAACAGTAAAGGACAAACAAATGGCTTCCTTTCTCAAATTCACTCACTCGTTTCATTCACTTCTTCAAGTGGACTGTATTAGTAGACTAATGTAGGAAATAGTGAATGAGGGTATAGGGGGGGCAATTTCATACACAGCAAATATTGGCAAAATGGTTGAGAGCTCAGTGAATTCAAGCATGGTTCTGTGACAGGAGCGACATGTGCTATAAGCCCATTCATGGAATTTCCTCATTACTAAATAATACTCGGTCAACTCTTAGCAGTAGTATATCACCTTAAAGGCCATTGGTAGCAACAACAACTTATCCATTTAAATCAAAAGCTGGCAAAATGGCATCCCACATAAAATCACAGAGCTGGGTCAGCCAAGTCGCCAACTTTCTGTATAGCCACAGACCTCCAAACTTTGCGTGGCCTTCAGATTAACCCAAGAGTAGGGTGTAGAGAGTGCCATGGAATAGGTTTCTATAGTTAAGTAGCTACATCCAACCCTAACCTCACCAAGTGTAATAGAAAAGTGTCAGATGTTGTGGTGTAAAGCACACCTCCACTGGACTCTAGGGAGGTCTATAGTCCTGACCTCATCCTAATAGAACACCTTTGGAATGAGTTAGTTGTGTCCCAGTCTGTGTGAATTCAGAGGTATAAAAACAACACCACACACACTGTAGTGTTTCGACATTATATGTAGCAGAGTGTTAAGGTAAAGGTTTGGGGAAGTGGTACACAGAACCCGTGGATGAAGCAGAACCAGTATTGTTATGCTCTATTGGGAATAAAAATGTTGACCAATATAAATATAAATAAATATTTTGCATAAATGTATTCAGAATTATTCATTCATTCATTTTACTTCGGCTTATGCTGTTCACACCAGACACGGCAAGCGCGAATAAATAGACAGGTGAACTCTGTTTATTCGTGCGTCAAATCTGCTTCATTCGCACATCTAATCCGCTTCAGAACAGACGCTGAATCACTTCCTGGGCAGGGCTTCTGTGTGCCTTGTGACTGTAGCTTAGTTCTTAAATGGCTAACATGGATTTTACTGAGAAAATAACTGTGTTTATGTGCTTTATGAAGGCTGAAAAACAGTGTCGATTCGTTTGGAGTCGTGTCTGAGTGCACTAGATACTTTCAGAGGTGCAGCCAGTTCTGTGAGCTCATAAACTCCTCCAGAAACTGAACCTGGATGATGGAAGCTTTCAGCGGTGCTTCTGACTGAGCCGAGCCCAGTTTGATGAACTGTTGTCAGTGTAGGCAGGAGCATTTTCCCCTTGGACACAGTCAACAGGTGCTACGTCATAATCACGCCCCCACAAGAGCAAGCTCCTGATTGGTTAATGTGGCACGAATGTCCGCTGAAGTTTAAATTTTCAAACTCAAGCGATTTGCACGCTAAAATGCTGAATTCGCGCCGCTACATTCACGCAATTTGCGTCATTTGTGCGTGTCGCGCTGCAGGATATCTGTTTGCATCTCTTTGCATTGATTTAACATGTAAATCATTCGCTCTTGACGCTTCTTCCACGTCTGGTGTTAACGCAGCATAAGTAATGTATTTCAGATTCGCAAAAAAAAAAAATGTAGAGAACACCATCTAGGGGATTTGTGGATAATGTCTTCTTTTGCAAAAAATATGGCCTTAGACCAGAGGTGGGCAAACTACGGCCCGCGGGCCATATGCGGCCCGCTGAACACTTTCATCCGGCCCGCGAGTGAGTTTTTAAAATGCTGCTTCCGAGTAACGGTTTGGTTTCAGAATTAATAAATTTATGATGCAATACAAGTGAACCCCATTTGATGGCAGTATTGCAACCAGTACAGTTTGAACACACTCTCGGATATTAAAACGCACTCGACCGTTAATGACTGAAAATGAGTCAGGCAAAAAAAATTGACTCTGAATGTCGTGTGTTTAGGGAAGAATGGACAACAAAATACGTCTTCACCAATATCGGCCAGAAAGCGGTAGGTCTAATATGCAAAGAAAGTATTGCTGTTTTTAAAGACTACAACCTAAGTGACCTATCACACCGAACGCGCATTTACGTTCCAAAAACACGAGGTGCACCACACTGCCTTTTTGTTAACAAGAAAAAAAGGAGCGCAGTGCCGCTTTTTTATGACGTTAGACAACGACTGAATCAGCTGGGTATTTTGTGAGAGTGTTGCTGTTGATATTAGTCTAACTTTATTTTCAGGCTCATTGTTCACATTAACACACTCATAATAACATGACTTGGAATAACAAAGACTAAGATTCTTTTTCCATTTCATCTTATAGTTTTACAATGGTTGATATGAGCATATTAATACAAGCTCAAATGAGATTGTTGTGAATTTGACTCAAATGATATAATAGTTGCTGGTTAAATGTGTGAATTTTTGTCATAAAATATATTTTCCATGCATACATCCACTTTAAAAAGTTATTTTATCAAAGATTTGTGTGTGTTTTTTTTTTTTTTTTTGAGTTATGATGATTAATCTGTTAATTCTAAAAGCAGTGCCAATTAGATTAGTGTAAATTTGACTGAATAGTCAACTTAAACATTTATTTTTAATGTGTTAAAATTAGTTTTTTTTCTATCAGACAATATCTTCTCCACTGTAAAAACAATATTACATTGTTATTATTATTATTATTATTATTATTATTATTATTATTATTATTATTATTATTATTATTATTATTACTATTATTATTATTGCTACTACTATTATTATTATTATTGTTATTATTATTATTATTATTACTAATACTATTATTATTATTATTATTATTACATTTATTTTTATTATTATTATTATTATTATTATTATTATTATTATTATTACTATTATTATTATTGCTACTACTATTGTTATTATTATTGTTATTATTATTATTATTATTACTAATATTATTATTATTATTATTATTATTATTATTATTATTACATTTATTTTTATTATTAATATTATTATTATTATTATTATTATTATTATTATTATTATTATTATTATAACTATAATAATAATAATAATAATAATAATAATAATAATAATAATAATAATAATAATAATAATAATAATAATAACAATAATAATAATAATATTATTAATAATATATTGTTAATACTATTATTATTTTTTTATTATTATTGCTATTATTATTATTATTATTATTATTATTATTATTATTATTATTATTATTATTATTACTATTATTACTATTATTATTTTATAAGAGATTATTTAATAGTTTTATGCTGATTCATAAGTTATGATAAATATAAATAGCAGTGCAAATTCCTTGTAAATTTGACTTAATAAAACTATTTAAAAATCTGTTTTGGGTTAATGTGACATGTTTCTGTCCGATATTACATGTTTCATGCATACTGCCACTATAAATAAAAGTTATTTTTATGAAGGGTTTGACATGTGGCCCTTCACTTGGTTTGCAAAACTTGATGTGGCCCTCGGGCCTAAAAAGTTTGCCCCCCACTGCCTTAGACATATATTCCCAATGAGCCTGGGATGAATTCAGACTAACCTGTTTACAACTACCACTGGAAGTGGCTAAAAGTGCACAATTTACAAATGTTTCAGATCCCATTTATTCCGGCATTTAGCGTCCCCTTGTAACCGGATGAATGAAAACACCAGTGGTAAATGGGTACTTTGACATAAACGATCCCAAATTGGTCGAAAGTAGCATTCAGACACACCGTAGTGCCTGAAACACAAAGCTGGCAGACCGTAAAATAAAAGATTGCATTAAAATCTTTGTTATTTCAGATTCCTTTGCAATTACAACCCCATCGGTGAGAAAATGACCAAGCCCTCAGTCTCCGATTTAATGAGCATCTAAATGACTTCACATGCATTTACAAGATATATAACTGACAGTCATAGCAGAACCTGACTTAATATTCTAGAGATGTACCTCTGCTTTTAAAGGCCTCACAACTGCTGCCGGCTTGGCTTATTTTTAGGTTGTTACCGTTCACCCCGCGGTTACATATACACACAGGATCATAGCATGAGCTTTGTATCCACATGGGACCTTTGTGCTCCTGCGCAAGATCCTGAACCGGAGGTGGTCGTCTGCCAGAGTTGAAGGGAAGACACGTCGGCACGTCTTTGAAGAAGTCTGGAGCCAAACAGATACCAACAGATATCAGAGCGGAATCTGTGATTGACACGAAGCTGCAGCTTTGGGCCAGATTTTCCTCATCACCAATTCAAAAGGAAAGTCTAGCTGACACATTTGATCGATTTCTCTATTTCATTTGTGTAGAGTTTGAGGCCGCTGGGAGAAGCACATCATGTGTCTTGTGATAATAGCTTGGAAGCTCAGAGGAAGGATATGCATCAAAGAGTACACAGGTAGGGAAGCTCAGGGTTATTGGATTTGGCTAGAATGCACAACCGCTCGTGGCAGCTTGACCTTATGTGTCAGATATGCAATAATACGTTTCACATTACACTGTGGGAAAGCAAATAGAGCAGAAAATATGTAACTGTATGTGAATATGTTCTCCGTGAGTACTACAGCTATTTGTTAGTTTGATTATTTCATTTAGAAGTGTTATTTTAGGTTTGTTTGATGTATTTAAATGCATACATTTTAAAACAAATCAATATATTAGCTTTATTTCTGAATCATTCACATTTTTAGTAGCTTTGTAATGTTATGCAATGCAATGTATGGTGCTAGTTTGCAGTCTGTCTTAAAGTTTGGAGACATTATGCTTTATTGATATTTATTAAACCTCTTCTACTCAATATGTCGGTAAGTAATTGGTTAAAACAGAATAAAAGCAGTAATTTTGTGAAAAAATACCAAGCTTAATCTTCTGACTGTTACACGTACAAGCTCATATGCACTAAGAAATAGTAAACCAGGGGCGTGGCTAGACCCAATTTACTAAAATCGCCAGAGCCCCAGTAAATGCTTTGAGATACGATTAACTTCATATGCAAGTGTATTTATTAGGAGTGGTAATTCCGAAATAAAGACATTATTCTCCAAGTGCAACCAAACCAACGCTAATGAAAGCAATGTAGTCTAATCAAAAAGCAAACCGCACGCATCTTTGCGTGTGCTGCTCTTCTCCCAGTGCAAGTCCCGGACCAGTTAACATGCACGCCAAAAAACTTGCTGCTCACGCGCCGCTCATGCGTTGTAAAACTGGCATAACAGCCTTTTTTTGTTTTGCAAGTCGACAAAACTGAAGTTTAAACAAGTTTATGATGGTGATCTTACTAAGCATGCCTCTTGATAGATTTTTTTGTATGAAGCAAAAAGGAGGGATGACGAGTCAGGGAGGTGAGATTTAATAAACCTAATTCTCTGCCATGTGTCAAGTCAAACAAATATTTATTTTTTATTTATTTATTTTTTTTTTTTGAGGGGGGTGGGGGGAAGGGGGTGCGTGCCCCAGTAGAGCTTTATGTCTAGCAACGACCCTGCAGTAAACCCTTGTGTGGTCTTATACTTCTGCTTATTTCATTTGTCCTATGGGTCAAAAGTGACTCACCTTCAATAAACCGCTAAAATTAAGCTGGGAAAGTTCATTTTAATCTTCAAATCTACTTTGCATAAATAAACAACCTCATCCTTCATCACAAACTCCGAGAATGTCTAGGCTTCCCTCATCAGTGTGCAGTATTTCATCAATGTTTAATCTGTGGGAAACACTTGTTCTATTGCATTGACAGTCTTACATGAAACATCACGTTAATTGCATAATTTGACTAATAATTGGTATCGTTTTAGTTGTATTTTGCATAAATGAAAGAAATATTGTTTCATTTTGGGCAAATTAGATTTTGTTCATACGATTACAAGATCTGAGTTCATGAAATGATCCAATAATCGTCAAGTTATTATACGTTTTTTTTTTTTTTTTAAGGTGGGGGGGATGCAATTTGCTAGTAGTTGTTCATTAAGTGTTTAGTTGTCTTTATTAATTAGTTAGACCTAAATCTGTTTCTAAAGATCATTCAATATAGTAAACCTCTATTTATAACGGTGCCGTCTTGAAGGAGCCTTTTGTGCTGCTAGTTTATGGTTATTTTTGTAGCCTTTTTATTTCTAAAACCAGTAACTCCACCTCCATTACTGGTCTGGAGCCCAACCATCAACTATACAGTCTGTCAACACTCTCAAAAGGTACACTTTAATTATTTCTTAATTTTGGTAAATATTTTCAAAATGTTACTTGTTTTCTGTGAAACTTAAAAAAAAGAGAGAGACATGTTAGAGTTATTGAATTTAAGGTCCAAATCAATATTTCTTAATTATTACTGTCTACATTCTCAGAAATAAAGGCACAGGATCTGTCACTGGGGTGATACCTTTTCAAAACGTACACTTTTGTACTTGAAGGGTCCATATTGGTATCTTAAAAGTATATATTAGTACCTAAAAATATACTTTATATACTTTTTAGGTACTAATATGTACCCTTGAAAAGGGTACTAATATGTACCCTTTTGAAAAGGTACCACCCCAGTGACAGATCGCCTACCTTTTTATTTCTAAGAGTTTGTTATTACTAAATGGTATTGTAATTTTTAAAAGTTCACATCAATAAAGACAAAAAACTGCCCATCTGGAATGTGCAGTTGGGTATTGTCTTTTTATTTGTATTTTTTAACTTTTTTTCACACGTTTGCTGCTTAAAACCTTCAAGATTTAAGACCAGGCAAAATTATTATAGCAAATATTAAAAAATACTAAATAATAATTGTAAAATAAATACTAATTGTGATTTTGAAATATTTAAGGTCCTATAGCACTTTAAAAGTGTGGTTCTTATGGAACCTTTTCAAAAGTGTTTTATTTGCCACAAAAAGCCTGGTTTGGTACCGTTTTGAGAACTAAAATTATTTAAGAGTAGTGTATTTGCCGTTGTGTGTGGCTTCTTTTTTAAATTTATTTATTATTATTATTATTATTTATTTATTTATTATTATTATTTATTTATAATAAATATCATACGTTTTATTTATTTATTTATTTGTTTATTCATTCCGCTCTGGTGACCACTGAGTAATAAAGGGACTAAGCTAAAAAAAAAAAAAGAATGTCCAGGTGCCGAATGAAGTGGCTGAACTTTCTGTGCTGTTACCTTTTTAACGCTGTTGTTTTGTAGTGTCATTATAAATATTTTACATATGATCCATGTATAATAAGTCAATAAATATTGGTGTACCTACAATTGATGTCTTTTTTTTTTTTTTTTTTTTTTTGCGTAAGATGACACATTGAGTAATGTTACATTACATGAACTGTTATAAATTCTTATCCTTTTGTTTAAAATCAGTCGTGTCTATTTTTAGTTTTAAAATAAATTATTGTGTGTATTTGGTTGTCTATGTAATGTCAAGTTTGCATGACAAAGACAATGACAGGTTATGATGTCTTAGTTATGTCAAGTTGTCAAAAACAACTCAAACAATCTCTGCATTTAAAATGACATCAGTTGTCATGAGCATGTGTATTGTCTCCTTGCTATTCATGACATGTCATGTCATGACCATCTTATGAATGCCATCTGCAAGTAAAGCTATACCAACAGTATTTCCTTCCGGAAAGAGCATTGCAGTACCACAGCTAGGCTAAAGAAAACAACAGATGCCAGATGTGCTTCTAAATTGCCAATGATGAGCTGATTTCCAAGTGTCTCCATTCACAGTGTTATGACGCAGCGTAGTTGGGTGTAATCTTGTCAACGGTAATAAAACAGGTGGTTCAACAGAAGCCAAGCTCCCTGACATAGCAGGGTTTACAACAACAGGCACTGTCACTGATAGATAAAGCTAGCCAGAAATCCATGTGCGAGGCTGCACCTTTCTGTGATATCTTAAGTCGCACTGTTCCCAATAAAGTTAATCTTGGCCAGTGCCCATGTGAGCAGACAGATCTGTTTATTCTGCTCCGGTAGACAGAATGAAAGCTGGCCTTGCTGTGAGCAGCCCCGCGGACTACATTGATTTACGCCTGCAGACATTCAACTGAAGAAAAAAATAAATATATATAAAAATATTACCGCTGAATTCCCTAAAATCACACGTAAAAAAAAATAGGAAAAGGATAAAAGGTCGCATCAATTCAAGGTAATATAGACGTTTTTACCCAGCATGCACTGGCAGTAGTGATATAGCTAAAGCATGAAGCGAACAGACTGCTTGTCGGTATTGATTTAAAAGACACTTGATATTCACTACTGTTATTGATTTGACTGGCAGATGAGCACAGGTTTTAAAATGAAGCATGCAGGACGATGACACTGCAGTATTTTAATATTGCTGAATTTCAGTTTCATAATTTAATACATTTCGCAACACCAGCACTGCAATTAAACAAATAAATCAATGAATTATTCCCCATTATCTTTGACCTATATATATTTGAACTACACTACCTGACAAAAGCCGAGTCGCCTATCCAAGTTTTATCCAACAAATAACACCCTGACTTCTAGTTGATCATTTGGTATCAGATAAAAGTCATGTCACTTAACAGAAATAATGTACAGTAAAGAATATAAAGTCATGGTGCAGTGGAAGAAGAATTAATATTGTGCCTGACTCCCATGAGCTTATTATTATTATTATTATTATTATTATTATTATTATTATTATTATTATTATTATTATTAAGTCATCTGGAATGGCAAAGAAAGCATTCTTGAAGGACTCCCAGTGTTCATCAAGACTCTTTGGATTCATCTACAATGCCTCCTCCTTTTTAACCAAGACATGCTCAATAATGTTCATAAGGGTCACTGGGCTGACCAATCCTTGCTTTCAGGAACTTTGATGTGGAGGCTGCTGCTGCTGATGATGATGATGATGATAATAATAATAATAATAATGATGATGATGATGATGATGATAATGATAATATTAATAATATTAATAATAATAATAATAATAATAAAAACATGTTTTGAAAGAGATCAAGACACTGCCAGGTAAAAAAAAGTAACTCAAAAGTAATGTAGCACATTACTTTGCATATAAATTAACTAAGTAAGCAACTGGTTACTTTTTCTCAATATTTGAATTTTGAATTTATTAAATGGGATTGCCCCTTTTCACACGTCATAACAAACATACAGCTAAACAAAACAAACAAGCAGCACACCTCACCTGAAACACTTCCCGCAGGCTGAAGCCTAAGCCAACAAAAAACATAGAATCAAAAGTACAATTTGATATACAAATAAATAATAAATTGGAATCAATATTCTTATTATTATTAACATTTACAAGTTGTTTCCAAAAAAGAAGATGAATTAGTCCTTAAACGACTATGTGTGTTAATTGATCTAAAAGAAGGAAGATTGTTCCAGTCAAAAGTATTGAACGGACCTACTGTACTGCCACTTTCTGTTGTAATTATTAAACCAAAAAAGTAATTCTGTTGCATATGTCGAAGAGAATATAAGGTGGTAAATGGAACAAAAAACTGCTTAAAATAAGAAGGGAAACTAAAGCAAACACATTAAAAAAGAAACAAATACCAATTATATTGTCTGCGGAACTTAGGTTAAAGCAAACCAAGAGATTTGCATAATATGCAATGATGGGTTCTATATGGATCTTAAATAGCATCTTAAAACAAACCTACATAGAGAGTTTTTAAAAGTTTTAAATTAAAAGTTTTAAGTTTTAGTTAAGCTTTAAATTAACATCAGAGGTTTTGTTATAAACAAAATCAGCATCATTAATAATAGAGAAAATTAACTGAGAAATCTTACTTGAAATAAAAAAAACTATTTAAAGAACAGTAATGAGAATGCCGAAATGCCTTTTTAATTATAAAATGAATATGGGGTTTAAAGGACCATTTAGTGTCGAACCAAAGACATAATTATTTAAAGGGCACATAGTTTACCTCTTTTTTATGATTTAATATTAATATTATGGTTATTCTGAGTGTGCCAGTTTAGGTTCAGTTCAAAACACAATTCAGATTTTTTTATTATAATGTGTTAAAAAGTGTCATGTTGGGGGCATTTTTGAATTCTAAACATAGGTTTCTGCAGCGGTCCGCGGCGCCCAGCCATCGACTTGAGTGTACCCTGATAGAAACCTATGTTTAGAATTCTAAAACGCATGCTAGTTAAGATCACAGGGAGCTTCTGGGATCGCGAGAAATGCAAACGGCTGAAGTATAAGTTAGACTCAATGAGAAGTACACATGTTTGCAAACCTACCTAAAGATACAACCAATAATTCCGATTAGAGCGATAATGTGGAGAATATTGATCTTGTGTTGAGCCCAATGAGCCTTGCATCTAAAAATAGAGCTAGGGTGTTCCTTTAGTGATATCGCTTCGACTCACGCTGAAAATGGCGGACGTGAATTAACAAACTGAGGATATGATGACTCGCCTGTCAATCAATATTGGTGGGCGGGGGGACCGCTCTCCTACGTCAGGTAGCGGTCGATTTGAAAACCGCTCCAATTGGTCCACCGTTTTTTATGTTGTTAAGTTGAAAAAAAAAAGCACTGGGTGTGCTTATATGACCCCAATATGACAGTCTATACACCATACATGCACATATGGCTGCCCAAACAGCTTGAAAACTAGATTTTTTACCATAGGTGCCCTTTAAATTCAACGTTTAAAGTCAACATATTGTAATATTGAATTGCATTACATTCAAGAGTAACTTTGCCTAACACTGTTTCCAACTCCAGCTCTAGAGGTTTAGTTGCAACAACACAAGTTTGCAATGCTGTTTGTGAATGTTTGTTGTAATGATAAATTAGTGAAACACCAAATCTCAGATCTATGTTTATAACAACAGAACTTGCGACCTATTTGTCTAACAATGGTTTTGGCAAACACACCCCTTATCCATTACATTTTCGCAGACAGTCAGTTTGCCAATAGTTGCATTTACAAATACTTTTTGTGTTATACAAACCACACACTTTTTTTTTTACTTGTTTTAAAAAGCAGACATGTGTATCTATTTCAGGTTCTAGACAAGCACGCAAAGCTTTGTGCAATGGTGTTGAAATTTAATCACAGTGTGCTGGGTTGCTGCTGGAAGGGCATCTGCTAGATGTAAAACATGTGCCAGAGTAATTGGCGGTTCAGTTCACTGTGGTGACCCTGATAAATCAGGGACTAAGCCAATTAATGAATTAATGAGTAAAAAACACTTAAATAATTGTTTTCAGTCACAGACCTGGCAGGCAGGTAAGCCGTAATGGCAGTTTACAATCTCAATAGAAACACTGGACAAGCTGGTCCAGATTACCTTCTGTTTTAAGCTACACATATTTAGATCACGTAAAAAAAAAAAAAAATGAACACAAACTAGATTTTGAGCGCTTGCAATGAATGTACAGCACCCCACTGACATATTTAAGTAATTGAAAAAAATTAATTTGAGTGTAATCTAATTAAGAGATTAAAATTAATTTGCTCAATATGATTAAACTCAAGTAAAGAGCAAACTTGTAGAGCAATTTGTAGTTATATTCACAGTATAATTCTAATAAAATTAATGTAATCTCATTATTACAAAATTATTCACTCTTTAGTTCAAACTAGAATAAATTTAAATAACAGTATTCAAATTTGTGGAATTGTGTAATAATTGCACTATATTAATTTCCAGTGTATTATTATTATTATTATTATTATTATTATTATTATTATTATACATTTTTTACTGCTGAAACGGTCTGAAACAGGTATATATATATATATATATATATATATATATATATATATATATATATATATATATATATATATATATATATATATATATATATTATATTATATCTCACTTATAATTCATGAGTGGTGTTTTGTTATATTCTCTTCTCTGTGAATCTGTATTGAATTCTCACCGGATGATATGCCTACGTCCTACCTCATGTGCCAGAATCTTGTCTAGAATGTGGCAGTAATGCACTTATAAGCTGGATGCCAACCAGCAAAAAACAAGACAGAAGAAACCACTCTCATGAATACACATGACCTCTATTAGCCCCCCAGATTAAGTTGGATGGGACCAGTTTTTGGTCCTTGGATGTTTAAATAGTTTAATGACTATATTTGTCTGAAAAAAGGAAGGCATAAAATATACACTTAGGATGGCTGCTTATTGATGGGTAAATTATGGTATAATTAAAATGTTTGGGTTTTATTTATTTAATTATTTATTTATTTCATTTTTTTCGTCGGCTTAGTCCCTTTATCAATTTGGGGTCTCCACAGCGGAATGAACCACCAACTTATCCAGCATATGTTTTACGCAGCGGATGCCCTTCCAGCCGCAACCCATCTCTGGGAAAATGCATTAATTTATTTCTGTCAGTTTTCCTTGATATTAATGGGCCTTTACACTCAGCAGTAATAAATAAATAAATAAAATAATACTATAGCTAAGATAGTTGCTGTTTATTGTTACTCAAGAAGGACATATTCATCATGATCTTACGTTGATTTATGTCCCCAATCCTACCTAATACCTAAACCCAACTACAACCTAATAATTAACTAGGGGTTTCTTGAGCTAAAACTTGTAGTTAATGGTTTATTAATACTGAGAATTGTATCTTAAAATAAAGTGTGGCCATAATAATAAAGACATCAAATAAACAAGACTGACTGAAATTAAACCCCTTCCTTAAGTAATTAAAGATAATACTGGAACACATGAAGGTCATTTCTGATGATTGACAGCCAAGGGTTGATCTTAATGCATCATAGCAGTAAATAAAATACAGATTAGCCATGGCTTTGGTGGACAGGACATTTGTGTACTGGGATTACAATGTGAAAGGAGTGCATGTAGAGTCACTTGATCCCAAGTCAATGTCAAATCACTTCCTTCCTTTGGTCAAGCAACTCACAGGTCCCTAAAGTCCATGTGTAACCAAAATTACAATGTGTATTTTGCTAGCGCACTTTATTATTCTTTAGGTGAACATTAAATCTGTAGAAGTTAATATACTGAAAAAAGAAATGTTTCTTTTAGTAATCTTTCAAGAGTTCACACTTAGCTGATAATCAATTAAGTGTATTTGGCATGCTGTAACTTCAAGACGAAGGTAACTTGAGTGAAAAACTCATATTTATAACATTATTTATAATGCCTCCATAATCATCTAATGGGTCAGATTACGGAGCTAATGAGGAGCCAGCCGTGTTGATCATAAGCACGTGATCCTCTCGAAATTAGTTTATAAATAAACCACACTTAATCAAAGTCTAAACATTTGCTTCAGCATTTGGCGTGGTGATCTTTCACTGTTGTTGTCCGTTGGATGGCTTCAGTCACAATATTCTTGACCACACTTCTCTTACCGTTAGTTGGCTATGAGGGAATGATACGCAAAAAGAAAGCCCCACACCCTACTCTCTATTCCGTCAGTTGGAAGTACATCAACATACTTAAAAGTATAAGTCTCAGCAACATTAGGTTCATGTGGACTTCAGATTTTACCCATGTGACTTGATTTCCCCCCACTGATATTGTTCATTTACTCTCTGGCTTGCTGTGCAGCTATATAATTTAACCTTTATTTTTCTACCTTAATGATTGTATTGCCATTTTTCATTCTGCCTATAAAGTTGACGTTAATCATCAGTTAAGATTGACCTTTATTTCCGCAACCATGACTTAAAATGGTCTGAAAACAAGAGAAAAATGTAGGGCGGTGCATAATTTTATTCTTTGGGAATCGATTGGATTGTTGGAAGATGGTGGAAGATTGATTGGCCCACCCCAAAAGAATTCTATGTGACCAGAAGTGAAGAAAAGTTGTTTCAAAGAGGGGAGGGAGATTATGATATTTGCTTAAAGATTCTTAAAGCAAGTAAATTTTTACTAAATAATGAAGTCCATCTTTACAACAAACACTGTTATACATGTATAACAAAAAAGAGTCCATTTTGATTTCATTCCGACTTCATATAAGAGAAGACAATCTGGTAAACTGTACAAAACAACTGAACTGTGCAGCACCGACCAATTATTTGTGCCACACTGAAGAGCGCTGCGTGACCCAATGGACAAAACACAGCCATTTTGATGGTAACACACTGTGGACCTGATTCAACAGTGTACATACCAATTTGGAGACACTGTTAGAACCTTTGTTCTTCACAGAATTTGATATGATTTGGCATGTGAATCAATCTCATATAACTGGGCATTAGTTGATAATTAATAGCATATGACCACTTGTGCACAGTTTCAAGGACAAACAATTCACTTTTGATGTATTTTCTAAGTGCTATTCAACTGCTATTAAAGTAAGGTTGTTGCTTTTACAACCTTTTAGCTGAAATATCTAATTTATGCCATGTTAAGTTACATTAGCATGACTATAAATTATTTTGAGTTGTTTCATAGACCAGTGTTTTAGTACTTTTCTTCAGTGGTGGACAAAGTACACCAATTAGGCGCTTGAGTAAAAGTACAGAACTTACCTGTCAACCCTCCCATTTTTCCCAGGATTCTCCCGTATTTTACAGTTATCATCCCGTAAAAGTATTTTCCCGTATTTCTCCCCTATTTTCAGTCTTTCTCTGAAGGGTGGCAAATAAACATTAAAGAGCCGAGCCTCCCTATACACAACCCATACCACCAAACCACCAGGGGACACCCCTTGCTCTTAAATATGAGTCTGTTCTGTGTTTTCGCTTTGTTTAGGCATGAAAAAACTTTGCAATAAATTTAAAACGGTGGGATTCCCTTTCCTTTTCATTACAGGTCATCTCCCTTTCATAGGCAATCCTCAAAACAGTCATATAGCGGTGCATGACTGTTAGCTGACTCGCTCCATAGTAATAAATAAACACTGTTTCCCTAACGGATTCTGTACACGCGATTTGAAGCGAAGTGAAAGTCTGGGTTTTGGGTGCGTGTTTGAATAATATCTAAAGATGTCGATCTTGGTGGGTTTTTTCAAACACAACTAATTTCGTCCTAAAGGAGCATAAAAAGTTGGAAAAGCAATCGAAAGCTTTCATTATAATATTAGATCTGTACATTTTTAAAGTGACACCTGTTATTTAATGAAAACAAAAAATCTAAATAAATAAGAGATTCATTCGTTGCTCTTTAATCAGAATGTGTAAGTTATACAGTAAAGAAACGGCTAATGAGATTTGATAGCTTGATTCTATTTCATTATAATAGCTATTAATTTTAGTAAGCTGAACTGTTTGCTAATGTATTTGCTGCTAATGTATACTATTTAATTTTTCTTTTGTAAATAATGATAATAAAACATATTACTGACCATTTAACTGTTTATTTACAATGAAACAGCTCCAAATTAACATATTTAGTAATTTTTAAAGGGGTGGGGGGGTGTTGGGGGAATCCCTTATTGTGGTGGGCATATCACTTATTTTCACATCCCAATGTTGTACAGATACCCTAATACAATTTTACTCCAGTAAAAAGTATAAAGCCCTCTTTTTCAATTTTACTTGAGTCAAAGTGTGAAGTACTTGATTTTTTTTTTTTTTTAATTATTTATTTAAGTCAGGGGTGCCCGGTGTCCTGCATAGTTTAGCTCAAACTTGCCTCAGCGCACATGCCTGGAAGTTTCTAGTATACCTAGATAGAGCTTGATTAGCTGGTTCAGGTCTGTTTAATTGGGCTTGAAGCTAAAATCTGCAGTACACCGGCCGTCCAGGACTGAGTTTGGGCACTCACGCCTTAAATAATAAAAGTACTTACTGATGAATGTTTATTTTGCAAGAAAGTTGAATAATACCAAAACTTGTCCAAGAGCATTGATGGAGTTGTTGTGAAGCCACTTCTTTGATATTTTAGTGGTGTGCTTAGGGTCATTGTCTAAGTCCAGTCTAAGGGTACTGAGCACTGTGGAGAAGGATTTTGTCTAGTATATCCATGTACTTGACCGTATTCATCTTTCCCTCGATTGCAACCAGTTGTCCTGTCCCTGCAGCTGAAAAACACCCCCACAACATTATGCTGCCACCACCATGCTTTACTGACTACGTTTACATAGACATCAGTAATCCAATTATTTACCTTAATCTAATTAAGACAGTAATATGTTCAAGGCGTTTAGATGAGCTTCTTTTTGAATATTCCTTTCATGATCCCGTTTTACATGTTATAGCACATAATTTGATTAATGTCATTGCGTCACCACGCTATATACGTTTCCTCCGGAGTTTCATGTAATTCCGGGTGTTTAATTTTTAATTTGTCGACTTTAACTGCCGTTTGACAATTCTCACTTTCATTCAGGAGCATTTCATGCATGCCCCCTGTGATAAAGGAGATATTGAATGCAACTATGAACTGCTGGAAGAGTGTTGTTTTCATACCGCATGCTGAATGGAAGAAAAAAAAAACAACATCCGCACCACGATGCAGGTGTCTGTGGTCTGCACTGACTCTGTAGGTGCAGAGAGTGTCAAACAGCCGTGTGTGTGTGTGTTTGTTTTGTTGTGTTTGTGTGTGTGGACTATCCTGTCGCAAAATGCGGCGAAAAGTCCTACATGACGGTAATAGTTTGATTAAGGTGTTTACATGTCTGTATTGCACTTCAATAAGACGACTAAAATCAACATACTCCACATGTCTTAATTGGATTTCTCTTTAGTTCGATTATGACATTAATCGGATTAAATAAATCAAAATTCGCTGTTTACATGCTAGACTCTTAATCGGAGTATTGTCTTAATCATATTAAAATCGAATTATCGCTGTCCATATAAACATAATCCGTGTTGGGACTGTATGGGGCAGGTGATGAGCTGTGCCTGGTTTTCTCCACACACACCGCTTACAATTAAGGCCAACAAGTTCTATCTTGGTCTAATCAGACCAGAAAATCTTGTTTATCACCATCTTAAAGTCCTTCAGTTGTTTTTTTTTAAAATTTTTTTTTTTTATATAAACTCCATGCAAGCTTTCATGTGTCAGGCTACTCTACTATAAAGCCTCGACTGGTGAAGGGCTTCAGTTATGGTTGACTTCCTACAACTTTCCAACAATCTCCTGGCTGCATTTCTGTAGCTCCGCTACATTGATCAGTGGGTTCTTCTTTACCTCTCTCATCAAGGCTCTTCTCCCCAATAGCTCAGTTTGACTGGACAGCCAGCTCTAGGAAGGGTTCTGATCATTCCAAATGTCTTTCATTTAAGGCCACTATGTTCTTAGGAACCTTAGTTGCATCAGAAATCTTTTGGTAACCTTGGCAAGATCTGTGCCTTGCCACAATTGTCTGAGCTTTTTGGGCAGTTCCTTTGACCTCATGATTTGGTAACACTTTATTTTGATGGTCCATTTGAGTATTAGTAGACTGCCTGCTTACTATCTACTGATACTGCTTCTTCAACAGACATTTAACTGACTATAAGAAACTTTGCAAGTACATGTCAACTTACACTAACCCTAACCCCAACCTAACAGGCTATAATATAATAATAATAATAATAATAATAATAATAATAATAATAATAATAATAATAATCATCATCATATAATCTGATGCTAATTAGATGGGATGTAATTGCAATGTAATTTAAATTCAACAAACGGACCATCAAAATAAAGTGCGAGCCAAGATTCTCGTTTGCTCTGACATGCATTGTGAGACAGGTGAGTGACTTTCCTAATTAAGTCCAATCAGTATAATTAAACACAGCTGGACTCAATTGAAGTTGTAGAACCATCTCAATGATGATCAGAAGAAATGGACAGCACCTGAGTTAAATATATGAGTGTCAGAGCAAAGGGTCTGAATACTTGACCATGTGATTTTCCAGCCTGATCTCACGTGAAAACGTAAGTATTTTACGTTTTGTCAATTTAATGGCTAATTCGTACAAATTCGTACAAGTTCAGTCGTACGAAAATGTATGATTTTAAAAAGGAGGCGTGGCACCTAACCCCACCCCTAAACCCAACCGTCATTGGGGGATGAGCAAATCATACTAAATTGTACGAATTAGATCATACGAATTCGTACGAATTAGCCACTAAATCAAAAAGTTACGAATTGCCGTGAGATTGTGTTGGATATTTCAGTTTTTCTTATTTTAATAAATCTGCAAAAATGTCAACAGTTCTGTGTTTTTCTGTCAATATGAGGTGCTGTACATTGAGGATAAAATGAGCTTAAATGATTTTAGCAAATGGCTGCCCATTTCAAAGGGATCTGAAGACTTTCCGTACCGGAAAAAAAAAACAAAAAAAAAAACATGTTTGTTTCATGAGGAAAAAAAGAAGTCAAAAGAAGCACATTTACCACTGAATACCAAAACACAATCACAGCTGAATTAAACAGTCTCTATGCTTACCCTGAGTTTAACCTGTGATGAGTGATAATTCCAGGATTTTTCTCCTCAATTAAACCTCAAAGAAACTAATCTCCACAAAAGCCTTGAACTTTAGTATTACATTGAAAAGTATCCTGAATATTTCCCAAACACATCGGCTTTAGAAGCTTTCAGAGGGAGGGAGGGTTTGGAGGATGCATAAAAAAAGATTTAAAGCTGCTTTTTTCAATTCCTCTAGGAAATTGATGCATTTCATCTTGGCAATTAGATCAACCGGTGAGAGAGGAGAAAGACCAAACACCAGAGAGAAAACAGTGATTGGTTTGTGTCGTGCGTGTTTTGCCAAACACTGTGGCGCATGCTGATTCTTTTAGGGAGCAACAAACCATTCAAAGAATCCAGACTGTCTTATTAAAATATATATATATATATATATATCAACAGCATCCCCAAACAGTTTGTAACAGTTTTTTTTCCTTCAGTAACTCATTCATTTATTTTTTTCGGCTCTATTCCAGAGGTCACCACAGCAGAATGAACCGCCAACTATTCCAGAATATGTTTTACGCAGCGGATGCCCTTTCAGCTGTAACACACTCATTCACACGCCCACTCATACACTATGGCCAATTTAGTTTATTTAATTGACCTAAAGTGCATGTCTTTGGACTGTGGAGGAAACCAGAGCACCCGAAGGAAACCCACGCCAACACAGGGAGAAACTCCACACAGAAATGTCAGCTGGCCCAGCCGGGACTGGAACCAGCAACCTAATTATTGTGATATTACTTGCTGTAATATTAATATTACTGTAATATTACAGTGAACCAAATACATATATTTCATTCAATTACTAATGATAACACTTTATTTTAAGGCGACATAGTTACATGTTCCACAAACCAGTATAATTAACACCAATGTAACTAACCCTAAACCTAACCCACATTCTAACCGTAAATGCATAGTAAGTAAATATAAATAAAATAACAATAATCGGTAGTTACCCAGCAACTGTCACCTTAAAATAATGTGTAACTCATCCAATTTATTAATCACACTTACTTAAGTTTTCTGTGTTTTGACGTATAATGATTGAGGACATGAATGAATGAGGATATTGCAGATTTGTAATTCTCAAAGTTCTATTTTTGATTTAAAACAAAAGCAAACTGATGACCATTAAATATAGCCATGTTTGACTCTGTTTTAACAATCTAAATACATGGTTTAAAGGGGCACATACTGCATTTCCAAATCCACTAGCTATTTTAAGGAGGGCAAAAAACGGTTGCGTGCCCAAAGCATAATCCATGATATGGTTGTCCTTATTCTCTTAATGAGTTGTGTGGGTTTTTGGGCATAATGCGCATTAAACCAATAAGAGTCTCATTTCTAATTGAGTGAGTTGCCGTCATGCCATGGCGCATTTGCTGTCTACATGGCTTTACATTTAGGAAGACAATAATCTTTTACATACTGATTTTAATTACAATGCTATAATTTTTCATTTTTACATATAGGCCCAATCCCAATTCTCTTTAGCTTGAAAGCGTAGGGCTAAGGGCAAGGGCTAGATACTGCTCGAAAGGGAGATTTTTCAGGACCACACTCGAAAACCAAGTGGTAGGAAAATTTCCCAAAATACACCAGCTACAATGGCAGCATAGCATAGGAAGTCAGGAGATGCACAAATTGGTATCTTTTGTCATTATTACAAATTTTTATGACAAACAAGCACATGTTTAACTCATTCACAACGGCGTTCATTTTTTACCGTCATGCTTAAAAAAAACCCGCCAAAATAAAAACTGATAAATTTCGCTATCAATAATCCATATTAACTCCTGTATTGCAGTTCCACAACATACTTTCACTCGATGACACTCGAGTCTCCTGTCAGAAAAGTCTAGTGGCTGGGAATTACCTTTTTCAGTGTCTGGTATAATTTTATTGTTGTTTTTGTGTGTTTACATAGATTAATATTGCCACGGTGTAAATGCACAGTACAGTTCTGAGCTTATTGCCACATTATATTGTTATGATAACATGATATATGCCTTCAGTAATTTCCTGAAAATAAATACCCAAAAATAATGCAACGTGATTGTCAATCTCATATGAAGCAAGTGATTGTAATGACATGTCTTGACATGTGCAGGGGTTGTAGTGGTGTCCCATTTCTTAGTGGTAAAATTTGAAGCCCTTCCCCTTCACAGTCTGTTTCAAGGGCCAAGGGGAAGGGGTAGGGATACAAAAGTAGAATTGAGATTGGGCCATATTCATGTGCTGCTGTGCATCTATCTATACAGTTAAAGTCAGAATTATTAGCCCCCCTGAATTATTAGCCTCCCTGTTTATTTATTTTAACCAATTTCTGTTTAACGGAGAGAAGATTTCTTCAACACATTTCTAAACATACTAGTTTTAAGAACTCATTTCTAATAACTGATTTATTTTATCTTTGTCATGATGACAGTAAATAATATTTTGCTAGATATTTTTCAAGACACTTCTATACAGCTTAAAGGGACATTTAAATAAGGCTTAACTAGGTTAATTAGGTTAACTAGGCAGGTTAGAGTAATTAGGCAAGTTATTGTATACGATGGTTTGTTCTGTAGATTATCGAGGAAAACAATAGCTTAAAGGGGCTAATAATTTTTCCCTTAAAATTGTTCATAAAAATTAAAAACTGCTTTTATTATTTTATTCCGAAATAAAACAAATAAGACTTTCTACAGAAGAAAAAATTTGGGAAATATTTAAAAATGAAAAAAATAAATAAATAATCAAAGAAGCTAATAATTCTGACATCAACTGTATGTAATAAGCAACATGATTACACATTTTGGATCTACTGTGTGCTCTTTAAATAAAAAAAAAATTAAATTAAAAAATAAAAACTTAATCATTGACCTTAGACAAGCTTTTATTTGGTCAATGGTGAGGTCTATTTTGATTGCATTTTAAAAGCAACATGTCAACAAAGCGCCTGGGACACACCTCCTTTTTAGACTCAAGTCTACATAAATTAGCACAAATGCGTTTGCTATTAAACATAGGAGGGAAGAAATCACTTTCCCGAACTCTCGCAATCTCCCAAACAATCTGCCCAGTTGGTGGAATGAACTCCCTACCTACATCAGAACAGCAGAGTCACTTGCTGTCTTCAAGAAACGACTAAAAACTCAACTGTTTAGTCTCCACTTTCCTTCCTAATCTGTAACTGCCTCTCTGGCTATACCACTAACTGTACTCTCTCTCTCTCAAAAAAATAAATAAAAAATATTACATTACTAATGCTTTGCTTCTTAGATTTTACACACCTGAAACTTGTCTATAGCACTTGTTCACTGCTGCACCAATTTATGAGCAGACAGAGCAGAATTCTCATGATGACCACCGGCGCAATAGCGCTCTTTGTTATGAGCCGTAGTTTCAGTATAAACTTAGTAAAGGCAAGTTTCTTTGGCGATGATGTGTACAGTATTAGATTTTACATTTAGCGGACATTTGCGCTGAACACGCAGTGAATGTAATGCAACAAGATTCGGGCACCTTCTCCGAAAACACTCGATTGATCTCAGCTGGCGGATCAACATTTACCTCATGTCATAATCGCTGTCCGCTGCGCCATTATTATTATTATAACTTTAAGTGAGGTTTGCAAACCTGTGTACTTTTCACTCTTCAGCCATTTGCATTTCCTGCGGTAACAAAAGCTCCCTGTCATCTGTCAGCGGGAAGCGTTGAGTGATTGACAGCTAATATAAACCAATACAGCGGCAGGGTAGAGCGATTTCAGCAAGTTTTTAGAGAAAATCAAATCAGGTCGCACTATAACCATTATATTCAGTCGCACAAATGCTCCCAAATATATTAAGAGGGCGCATAGATTAAATTTCAGGCGCACATGCGACCAAAATGGTTGCAATTTCGAACCCTGTAGTATGAGGACAGGTATTCAGACCACAACTGAACATTTGAGGAAAATTTAATGCCTTATTATTTAGAATTAGCTATTATTGATGTAAATGCAGCCGTTCAAGGCACATAATTGATTTATTACGGTATTGACGGTATTAGAAAATCCATGTCGTGGCGCAATGTCACACCGGTGATGACTATGACACCGGTGTACCGCCCACCCCTAATTTATATTATATATTATTTTGCTTATTAATATTATTATTTAAGATACAGACCAGATCAATTTATGTCTGATTAATTGGATGTCTGAAGACCCCATTAAGTGTTTCCTCAACATTTTAAATTACATCAACACAGGCATGTTCTCATAAACCACCTTATCAAAACAACACCCAGGTCATACCCATGTCATAATACAATTGTGTATTCTTGTAAACCACATAAACAAGTACACACACACTGCAGCTTTCTGCATCTTGAGCACTTAAACAGGTGTAAATAACAGCTAATGGAGCAGAAACATCTGTTGTTTTGTGCATTATTGTGGGCTGGATTTGCTTTTTGTCAGGATGCAGTGGTGAAACAATGCATCACATGAAGCAATACAAAACTCATGCAAAATATGCTGCAGTCCATTAGAAAACAAAACCTCTTGCCACGTGATATATGATGCATTACAAAAACCAGCATGACTTTTTTATGTGTATTAAATGACAGGAAAATGAGCACACAAGCACAGTAATGGCAAAACAGTGTGTAGCTGATGTTCAAATACTTTTAAAATGCTTTTCATAAAGAAGGCATACGTCAATTTCCTAGAATAGAGCAACTGTGTGTGCCATTTTAAACATCCTGTAGACTTGTAGACCCAGTTACCATTTTAATACCAGAATAAAATAAAATAAAAACTAAATGTAACTTTTGGATCTTAAATGCAAAAGCAGGAACTGAAAAGCTAACACTAGACTATAAACGGACCACAGTGTCTTCAGGTCGCTCGCCTGTGACATCAGCACCACCCTGCCAACGACAATTTTTCAAGCTTATTTTTAGAAATATGGTCAATGACAAAGATTTAGGGCCCTATCATACACCTGGCGCAATGCAGCGCAAGGCACAATGCAATAGTTGTTTGCGCCATGCTGTTGAAATAGCAAACGCATTTGTGCTCATATGTGCGCCCATAGGCGTTCTGGTCTAAAAAAGGAGACATGTTGAGGCGCATTGCTGGCGCATTGCTATTTTGAGAAGCTATAATAGATTATTCAATAGACCAGAACAAAGCCGGTCTATTGTCCAGCGTAGAGCGCGTTAGTTGTGCGCCTCGCTTACACATTGCTTAATACAGACAGGATGTACAGCAATACGCAAATATCTTTACATATGAAAAAGAATTTAAATATTAAGGATATATATAGGATGTAATAAGGATATATATATAAGATATAATAAGGATATATAGGATATAAATATAAAGGATTAAAATATTACAAAACATATTATTTTCTAGCCTACATAAATATAAAAACCATACTTTCATGCCTTCTTCATCTCGGGGGGCTTTTTCAGTTTATTCATAACAATTTGCTTTTGTATAATGTTATCATTATTAGCAGTATTATTATTATATTTATATTTGTTTTATTAAAAACAAGCTTAGATTTGCCCACCTGTCAGGTTTTAGACCATATGGGGCATAGCATGTGTATTAGGATATAACTTTATTCGTTTGCTGGAAATTAGAATTGAATTTAGAAATAGTTTTGAAACAAATCTTTGCGCTTAACAAACTAAATAAATTATTTATAGGCTAATGACTGTCTGTGCATACAACACGTTTCCTTATCCACGAGAGTGAAAGCTAAAGTAAATACTGAGGAGGCTCATCTCTCATTTTCACGCTGTAGATGCTCTGTTTAACTGTTTTCTCTCTAGTGAAACGTTCAGTTTTAGCAAATGCGCTACAGCGCGACGTAACTGACTCTTAAAGGGAATGGGAGATGAGACTCTGATTGGTTTGTTCTCAAAACACACCTATAACTCATTAAGAGAATAAGCTCAACCCTGTTAGACCATGCGCCACGGCGCAAAGCAAATTTTTCCATCCTTAAATTAGCAAAAGTGGATTCTGACACGCCCTTAATGTGTTTGCACCCTGCGCTTTGCACTGTGCGCATGGATCGTCAAAATAGAGCCCTTACTCTCTCTGTTTATTATATTATAATCAACGCTATATATTGTAAACAAATGAATATGCAAAAACACATAGACCTACGTGCCTTTTGGGTAGTTTTTTTACATGGGAAATACATTTTGTTTTGCTTTACGGATGTTGTAAAAGTTTTAAAAGTGTATAAATAAGCCTACATAGTATTATCATAAGACATATTTAAATTTGTATCGCTCGCGTGCACACAGCCCACTTACCTTAGTAATAGACGACAGTAATGAAGCGTGAGGGACAAGTCTATATGCCTGCAAGCTCCATCATAGCTAGAGAACATTTAATATTCTGTTTTTTTTTGTTATGTAGTACAGCGAAAAGCAGCCCATACAGTCACATATGCTATAAATGTTAAGGAGGAGTGTAAATACTGCAGTTATGACAGAGTTAAATGTGTTCAGATGAAGAAAAAAAAAAACAGACAGAAAATCAACTGGTCACGTTAACATGTATGTATTTTTTACACATTAATTCAAATGTTTGCATTACTGACAGCAGGAAAGAGACAGGCTGCACTGGTAAGCTGTATTCCCATAATATTGTTTAATAAATGATCAACATCTTTAATCTGTCTTGATAGTCTTTACAAATGAAGGCATTGTCTACACACAATATGAATATCCCAATTAGAAAAATACTACAAACTATAAAATACTATTTATGGAAATGATTAAATCAGACAAATCCAAACGTCCAACACAAGCAGGCTGCGTTCCAGACCAGTTCAGCTCGATGACGTGTAATGTCTCTGAAGTAGTCCGATTTAGCAACCTGAGAGCAACCGTCTTTTTAAAGTAGCGTAACCGATGTAAAAAAATCAAGAGTGAGATGTAGCTGATGTGTTTTATGTTGTAGAATAAAACGTGAAAGTACCTTGAGTTTGTGTTTACCACAAACCTTATTTAAATGATTTTTAACCGAAATCCCATTGAAAAAAACCTATTGACTTTGGGACGAGGGAACCAGAACTGCTAAAATGGTAACTCGCTTCCGGGCAGTGGTGGAAAAAGTACTGAAAAATCATACTCAAGTAAAAATACCATTACTTGCCTAAAAATGTAGTGCAAGTAGAGTAAAAAGTAACTGTTGTAAATATTACTCAAAGTATGAGTAAAAAGTAGCCCTTTCAAAAGTACTCCAGAGTAGTGAGTATTACGCTGTTAAAAACGGATGTGTTTACGTGTAATTTGTGGATGTGTGTAAATGTAACATTCTGTAGTGCATCTAGTTATTGCCCAGCAGGCACACAATGTCATAAGATGTTATTATTTGGTTATATTTGGGTTGTGACATCAGGTGACCAAAATTCAATGTCTAGCCAGCGTCTAAGGACAATGTTATTTTAATATCCAATAGTGACGTCAAAATACGTTGATATTTGGTCGATTTTAGGTTGTTGGAAAGTAACCAAAATCCAATGTCGACCCAACATCTAAAACAAACATCATATTAATGTCAAATACTGACATTTTTTCATCAGGTATGGCAACCAAAACCCAATGTCTGATAAATGTCAATAGTAGTAACGTCCACACAATGTCAAGCAGTTACATCATTAGACGTTGATATTTTTGTTGGTTTTAGGTTGGACGTTGGATATTGATGTAGGCCTAACGTTGAGTTTTGACGTAAACTCCATTTTCATTTCCAAACAAAATGCAACATCCCCATGACGATGGGGTACAACGTCAATCTGACGTCATGTTGACGTCTTGTGCCTGCTGGGTGTTTAAAGCGATTTCGGTCATCATACAGTAAACATCCGTCATCTTGTCATCAGTGACATGCATCTAAACAGTCTCTGGGTCAATGCATGTAAAGACTTTGGACATCTTCTTGGACATTTTGAATACTTCCAAACAGTTTGCTGCTGTTATAAATCGCCCTTGTCTTGAGATTGTTCATTGTGATGCGATTTTAGCTTCTATGTGCGATTTGATTGGACTCTCGGGACAGATTTTTCTAATCCCCATAGACAAGAAAAAATAAAGTAGTGACTGCAGGTTGAAGGAAAGTAGTGGCGTAAAAGTACAGATACTGCACTAAAAATGTACTCGAGAGTAAGTAATAGTACACATTTTTAAAACTACTCAGTAAACTACAATTCCTGAGAAAAACTACTCAACTACATTAATTTGAGTATTTGTAATTAGTTACTTTACACCACTGCCTCTAGGTTTTGCAGACAAAAAGTTCCTCCACTCTATTCTAATAGGACAAGAGGGTTAAAAAAAAAAAAACTAAACGTATTGATATTGAGCAATTGAAACAACTGCTTTCCTGAAACCTAAAAGCCACAATAAATAAATAAAACAAACTGTAAGCTGTGTGAGACAGTTCAGCCTCAGTGGAATTGTCACAATGTGGACCGTGTTTGGTGTAGCACCGCTGAAAGCACACAGCTGCCCAAATTGATTTGTAGCACACAGCGGGTTACAAAGATGGTTTGTCCAGGCTTCAGAAACAAAATTGTGTTTGGCTTCCCGTTCAGCTCATAACTAAATAAAACAAGCCGTTTGACTATAAACGAGGATTAAGAGGTAGATCGGAGGTACTTCAACATTGCCAAACTGAATAACCAAATCAAATATGGAGTCAGTCTTATCCTATTATCTTGGGAACCCATATACTGTAAGCGCCAATCGTGAATTGTTTTATCCGTAACTTCATTATTTATTTGCAGGCTTCCTACATGCTGAAATAGTTCCCATACGCTGTTTCCCTGTTGCTGTAACTACCATTGTTTTTGTTTGTTTTGTTTCTCTGAAATGCACTATTGATCAAATGTTTGGGATCAAAAGTTCAACAGTCATAAAATCACAGCTTTATAACAACTTTACATATCGTAGTGCTGTCATTAAGATCTGTCTTAGTTATTTCCAACACAATCTCACGGCAATTCGTAACTTTTTGATTTAGTGGCTGATTTGTATGAATTCATACGATCTAATTCTTACAATGTAGTACGATTTGCTCATCCCCCAATGACAGTTGGGTTTAGGGGTGGGGTTAGGTGCCTCGCCTCCTTTTTGAAATCGTACAATTTCATACAAATTGGCCACTAAACTGACAAAACATAAAATAGTTACACCACGCGAACATGCAAACTCCACACCGAAACGTCAACTGACTCAGTCGAGGCTCTAACCAGCAACCTTCTTGCTATAAGGTGAACGTGCTACCCACTGTGCCACCATGCAGCCCTGAAATGTTTTTATTTTATTTTATTTACTTTTAGTTTATGGGCTCTTAGGAAAACTATAATGTAAATAATGTGCTTTACTGTATACAGTTATCTTTGGTAAATCATTTTTATCAGTAATTTTGTTTGGTTGTTAGTTTTTTAGTTTTTATTTTTATTATTTTATACAATTTTTATTAAATTTTTATATATTTTATTTAATCAAATTTTTATATTTATTTTTAGCTGTATTTAATTAATTTATATATATATATATATATATATATATATATATATATATATATATATATATATATATATATATATATATATATATATATATATTAATTTTTATATATATTTTTTACATTTTTTATTTTGTTTTATATTTTATTTTAATTTAAATTTTTTATTTTATTTCATTTTAAAGCCTTTAGGAAATCTATAATGTAAGTAATGTGCTTTACTGTATACAGTTGTCTTTGTTAAATCATTTATATCAGTAATTGTTTTTGTTTTGTTTTTTGTTTAGTATTTTATTTTTATTTTATTTTTATTTTAATTTAATTTATTTTTATGTTTATTTTTAATTTTATTAAATTTTATTTATATATATATATATATATATATTTATTTTTTTATTTATTTTTTTAATATTTTTTTATTTTTTTATTTTAAAGCTTTTAGGAAATCTATAATGCAAATAATGTGCTTTACTGTATACAGTTGTCTTTGTTAAATCTTTATTTTATTTTATATTAATCACTTGAACAAGCTGTTTGGAAATCCAGGCCCTAGTGTTATTATAAATATTCTAAGTCTATTTGCCTAACATAATGTTGTGTAAACATAACTTTAAGCTAGTCAGCAATACTCTGATGTGTCTTCTTTTTTATCCATGAGCATTTGAAGTGTATGAAACCTCTGAACATTTACACAAGTTTGAATCAAAGTCGTTTCCTCTTTTCAAGATTTGTCCATCGTGTGAAGTTTCTGAATTCTCAATTTCACCATGTTTTTTTTTTTTATTCTATATTTTCTTTTGCTCGGGATGAAAGCCTGAAATCGCACCTTTGTATCGTGGTCTTTTAATAAGCGAGAAAGGCCTCTTCTCACGCCACAGAGCAGCGCCCGTCATCTTCCATAGGCCCATGCCTTTGATAATAATTTTAAAGCACATACAGGCAAAGGAAAGAGTATAATAAATAATAGATCCAAAGACAATCCTTTGTTTTTTATATAGTTTTTTTTTTCTTTTTCTGTTTCTCTTCCACATTTCTACTCTCATCTTGTCAAGAGATCACTGAACAAAGCTCAAAGCTAGCTGTACGTTAGCTGAGATGTCCTCACGGAGCCTTATCTTTATGCTAGTTCTCTGTAAACATAAAACAAGGTCTTTTATTTATGCATCAGTGTGATGGGAGAAAAAAAAAACAGAATGTGAATCTTTGAAAGCACTTCCGTTCTAACCTCATACAGATTACAATAGCCTGCGTGGTGCTGCCCTTATTGAGTGCTCTGCGGAACATAAGCGCTTTTTTTCTTTACTTTGCGTCTTACATAAAGCTCGACTTGTAGTTTTTTTCTCGCTTTCTCTTTCCTCTGTTCTCCTCAAACTCTAATTGTATTTTCCAAGCATGTAAAACATCTTTCCCCTGCTGAGTTTGCCCACTGAAACTGGCACATGGTAGGAGAAAGCGGCAGAAAATAGTTCCTGAGCTTCTGTTGTTGCAATAGCAGAAGGAGTCAAACAGCTTTGGTGAGAGATGTGGAAGCTATAGGGGAGAATGAGTGAAAGTGAAGTGCTCTGGAAGTCTCGCACCTTACAGCTAATGCAAGGCTGTTGTTCATACGCTTAATCCACTGTGCTCTGCTGCTGGGCTTCACACAGTCTTGCTCAACTGTTTTAAAGGGATATTTCAAAATTCATTAAAGAGCTTCATACTGTATGACCCCAACAGGCAAACAGTATATTTGGTTGGGTGTCTTCCTCCTCTTCCCTGCATTATTTTGGTGCATAACTAGTGCTGCAGTTTTCATCCCAGACCCTTGAAGGTGCGGTCAAATTGTGTGGTTTTATAGGGAATGTTTATAGGGAAAGACTTTAATAAGGAGTCAGTTTTTTTTTCGTCCTCAAAACACCCTAGCAACCGCCTAGCCATGGGTCAGTGACCACCTAGCCAACTCTTAGCAACCACATAACAACTCCTTAGTAAACACTCAGAACAACCTAGCAACTACCTAGCAGTGCCCTATCAACCACTCAGAACACCCTAGATACCACCCAGCAACACCTTAACAACCACTCAAAACACCCTAGCACCCACCTAGCCATGTGTTATAGACCACCTAGCAAACTCTCAGAACACCCTGGTAACCTTCTAGCAGTGCCTTAGCAACCACTTGGCAACCACCCAGCAACACCTTAGCAACCACTAAGAACAACCTAGCAACTGCTTAGCAATAACCTATCAACCCCTGAAACACCCTAGCAATACATTAGCAACATTCTAGCAACCACTCAGAACACACTAGTTACCACCTAGCAACCACTCAAAACACCATAGCAACACTCTAGCAACCACTTTGTAACCGCACCCTAGCAACCACTTAAAACACCCTTGCACCCACTTAGCCATGGATTAAGGACCACCTAGCAAACTCTCAGAACACACTGGCAACCTCGTAGCAGTGCCTTAGCAACCACTTGGCAATCACTCAGCAAAACTTTAGCAACCACTGAGAATAATCTATCAACTGCCTAGCAACACCCTTTCAACCACTCAGAATACCCTAGCAATACCTTTGCAACTGTCTAGCAACCACTCAGAACACCCTAGATACCAGCTAGCAACACTTTATCAACCACCTATCAACAACTCAAAACACCCTAGCAACTGCCTAGCAACACTCTAGAAACCACATTGGAACCAAACACCCTAATAACCACATAGCCATGGGTTAGCAACCACCTAGAAAACTCTCAGAACACCATGGCAACCTCCTAGCAGTGCCCCAGCAACCACTTGGCAATCACTCAGAACAACCCAGCAACTGCCTAGCAACGCCCAATCAACCACTCAGAACACCTTAGCAATACTTTAGCAACTGCCTAGTAACCACACAGGGCACCATAGATACCACCTAGCAACATATTAACAAACACCTAGCAACCACTGAAAACAATTTAGCAATTGCTCTCTAGCAACCACTCTAGCAACCATCTTGTAACCACACCCTAGTAACCAATCAAAAAACCCAGCAACTGCCAAACCATTGGTTAGCGACCACTCAGCAAACTCTCAGAACACCCTGGCAACCTTCTAGCAGTGCCTTAGCAACCACTTGGCAACTATCCAGCAACACCTTAGCAACTATTTAGAAAAACCTAGCCACTGCCTAGCAACACCCTATCAACCACCTAGCAACTACTCAAAACACCCTAGCAACCACCTTGTATCCACATCCTAGCAACCACTCAACAACCCTAGCAACCACCTAGCCATGGGTTAGCAACCACATAGCTTGCTACATTTCCCATGGTGTAGCTTTTAGTGCAGTTAAGCTACATTTTAAGTAGTGTAGCTAATAGCTTAGCTCACTACATTTTTCAAGTAGCTTGCCCAACACTGTCTGTTTTTAATTACATGTAATTTGACCATATCTGTATCTCAATGCAGAATATCTAGTCAAATCAACTTACTTTATTTATGTAATGGTATTGCTTCACAAGGATTTAAAAAAAAAAACAGTAAAAAATAATCAAAATTCCGGCAAATGATTGGAAGTGGCGAACAAACCTTGGGAGAATCCAAACTCTTCTGGCCAAATGAAAAAAAGGCAGAGCTACAGTCTAGAAAAGACGTTAGTGGCTTTGTTAATTTATAATATAATATAAAATAATATAATATAATATAATATAATATAATATAATATAATATAATATAATATAATATAATATAATATAATATAAAATAATATAATATAATATAATATAATATAATATAATATAATATAAAATAATATAATATAATATAATATAATATAATATAATATAATATAAAATAATATAATATAATATAATATAATATAATATAATATAAAATAATATAAAATAAAATAATATAATATAATATAAATAATATAATATAATATAATATAATATAATATAATATAATATAATATAAAATAATATAATATAATATAATATAAAATAATATAATATAATATAATATAAAATAATATAATATAATATAATATAATATAATATAATATAATATAATATAAATAATATAATATAATATAATATAATATAATATAATATAATATAATATAATATAATATAATATAATATAATATAATATAATATAATATAATATAAAATAATATAATATAATATAATATAATATAATATAATATAATATAATATAAATAATATAATATAATATAAAATAATATAATATAATATAATATAATATAATATAATATAATATAATATAATATAATATAATATAATATAATATAAAATAATATAATATAATATAATATAATATAATATAATATAATATAATATAATATAATATAATATAATATAATATAATAATTTATTTGGAATTAGTTTTATTGCTCAGGATACTACATTTCCAGAAGTGCTATAATTTTCTCAATGTGAAAGACATTAAAAGACCCTGACATACAGTAACTCAATGAATCTGATTATGACTAAATTTAAACTGCTGCATAATTTTCTCAAAGAAAAAAAAAAATCTCCAAGCTTTCGGCACCTTTTGCTCATGTAGATCGTCTGCAGTGTGGGTTATGAAAGATCAGATTTGACAGCGAGGGTAAACCATCAGTTGACAAAAGGATTGTAAATCAAATCTAATTTGAACACATATCACACAACGCCCTCTCCTTTGGGCAAATAATACCTGACTAAAGCTTTTGACTGATGTTTTCGTTTCGGGATCTTGACAGATAAACAGCCGAGCCTTGATCATTATTGAGATTAGGTGGGACTTTGTTTCTTACTTTGATAGGAAATTGTGCTCCAGGCTGAACGCTCAAGTGAGTGATCCAGCGTTAGATGGAAATCTGATCCAGATACACACAGGGAAATCTGCCAACTTTGACACGGACCTGATTAGCTTACAACGTCATATGATGCATCCGATTTCCACTCGGAAAGACATGTGATTTTGTTACTTGCTAATTGAATAACAAAGCCAAACACAAAAACAAAATATATCAAATAATACTGTCAAACAATTTGTACTAGGAGGTACTTGAGCTGACATGCTTGGTGTTGTATCATATTGATTGTTTGATTGACCTTTATGCATCTTATTTTCGATTAATCTTTTATTTTAAGCTGCAGCTTTTCTTTATTTTATATATATATATATATATATATATATATATATATATATATATATATATATATATATATATATATATATATATATAATGTGACATATTGTGGTGGTATTTTTACAAATGTTTTAAGCTGTCAGTAGCTACGATTACAAACAAGTTGTGAATTAAACACCCTAGGCGTGATGGAAATATGTGTCCAGGGCTGCATTTTTGAAAATCAAGAAATATGTACCCCTGGACTACGTGTTCTTGCAGTTTTTGTTTTCACAAATCAACTAGAGGGCGCCGTGTACACTACCTGTCAAAAGTCTTGTCATTGATCCCAAACTAAGGCAGAAGGTAGATTTTTTCTGACAAATCATCTGTTGAACCTCATCCCAATCATCACAAATACTGCATAAGACCTATCAGAACCTGCATTGACCCAAGATTCTCACAGAAATCAGTCAAGTTCGGTGAAGCAAAAATCATGGTTTGGGGTTACATTCTGTATGGGGGAATGTGAGAAATCTGCAGAGTAGATGGCAACATCAACAGCCTGAGATGTCAAGACATTTGTACTGCCCATTACATTACAAACCACAGGAGAGGGCAAATTCTTCAGCAGGATAACGCTCTTCATATTTCAGCCTCTACATCAAAGTTCCCGAAAACAAAGAAGGCCAAGGTGCTCCAGGATTGGCCAGCCCAGTCACCAGACATTAAAAAAATATTAAGCATGTCTGGGGTAAGATGGAGGAGGCATTGAAGATGAATCCAAAGAATTTTGATGAACTCTGGGAGTCCTGCAAGACGCTTTCTTTGCCATTCCAGATGTCTTTATTAATAAGTGATTTGAGTCATTGTAGAGATGCATGGATGCAGTTGTCCAAGCTCATGGGAGTCATACACAATATTCATTCTGTTTCCACTGCACCACGACTTTATATTCTATACTGGACATTATTTCTGTTAAGTGACATGACTTTTGTCTAAGCAAAGTCAGACCGTACTGTCCTAATTAAATAATTAAAAATCAAGGCACGATCATATTTTATTTTGATAAATTAAGCATAAAGAGGCCTTTGCCTTTCATATAAGCCACTTCTGATACCAAATGATCAACTAGAAGTTATTTGCTGTTCCTAAAACTTGGATAGGCGACAAGACTTTTCAGGTAGTGTACATTTTTGCCAATCTCAAATAGGTTACTGGGGCATGCTTTCTCATACTAGCCATTTCTCGTAAAGCCGCTGAGGACATTTCTACGTATCTGCTCATGTGCATCCGTCAGTGGTCATAATACATCAGCTTAACATCATCAGACCCACCAGTATCTTCTCTAAACTCAACCGATAGTGTTTTTTAAAACAAACTAGAAGAGAATGCCATGGTATCATACTGGTTTCTTTTTTTTTTTTTTTTTTTAGGGGGGCATTGTTATACCTGCTTTCTGGAACCGTCCTCCGCCAGACTCCCAACCCCAAATCTGGTGGTCTTCGCGATGAGCTAACAAGCAATCAAATCATGCCAGAAAAAAACAAACAAACATCTAAATGGAGGTAAGATTTACACGAAATGCAGACTTATGTACCCGTGAGTACATACATTTGTTGGTTCTCAAAAATGTAGCCCTGGACACATTTTTCCCAGTATTCGCAAAACTGGAATATTGCATTAAACATTTGCAAATTAAACATCGTTTCTATTCACTGAGTCAAAGATATATTAGTAACAAACTACTTTGATTGACTTTTAATATAATTCAGAATGACCAAAGTGAAGTTTCATAAACTAATTTCGAGAGGAGCACGTGATATGATTGAGCACGTCTGGCCACTCATCTGTAATCAGTAATAATCCAATCAGAGTGATCCTAGTCTACTATAAATGGATAATTTTCTCCCTACTGTTTCTATCTTCGTTTGGAAGAATCCCCCCTTCCACCCCATCTCCTCCTTTTCCTCCCTTTTCTAAAGGGGGAGCTCTCGAGACCTACCTGATCTCGGATCTCCTGATATGCTTATCGACCGGGCGGGAGCCCTGGGCTCAAATATCTCCGAGCTCAGGGTTCTCTCCCGGGACAGCATGCCAAATCTGCTTCATCCGCCAAGCATATCTAAGTGGGAACTCTTGAAACAACCTTTCGAATGTTGTCCAATGTGGTCAGTCAACTAGCTTGTCCACTTATGCTGTTCTATTGAGCCACAATTCTGACATGAAAGCAGATTGCCATAGCATTGTGTAAATTGCCTATGTGCTTTATAAAAAACAAATCACATGGCTGTTTTGGTGCGCATGCTAACATTAATTCAGTAAATGTGTTTACATCATAGTTTGTGCAATTTTTTTCCTTATGAGAGAAAACATTTATTCTACACAATTATGTGCATCTTGGCATTTTTTTGTATGCAATAGGACTAAATGTGCATAAAAATATGCATAAAAAATGCAGCAGTAAAATGTATACACCTTCCATTCATCTCCTTTATTTATTTATTTTTTTTATTTTTTTTATTTATTAATTATTTATTTATTTATTTATTTTTTCATATTTATATACAACTATTTTTTGACATTTTAAATTATCATTACTGAAATCATCAGCTTGTTAACATGCTGTATGACTAATTTTACTATTGTGCTGTATATGAATATATTCATCTAATCTAAAAATGATTATCAGTGTAATTCACAAACGCACAGATCAAGTAAGAGCACATTATTAGTAGTGTAATGTTTATTTCAATGAGTTGAATCAACTTTAATAAACAATAACTACATAAATATGTCCATAAACCATTCATAAACATCCTGATGCTATAAACTCTTCCATTTCATCGTTAAACAACTCTGGTTTGAGCATGCCTGCTGTAAATTTCTGAGTTATTTTGTTGTCTGATTGTCAAAATAGCATGTAAAAGCTCCACACTTATCTATAAAACAGCCGATCACACACAAAAACTGTGTGTTTTTGCTCAAATGCGAACATGACAGGCTATAATACATTGTAATGAATAATAAATGAGGTATATTGAGTTGAATCCTCGCAGAGACACCAGATCTTTATTTATATCTTATGGAATGAGGCATAATATGCCATCTTTACTTAATGATGAATGTGTTTACCTGACTATTACATAGAGTTAATCCTGTTAATGCTACCTCTGAAAATTAAAGACACCACCACAACAGATTGTGACCTTTACATGAAGTATCCGACAAGCATATGTTATTGCAGAAACTCTTAAGTTCAGGCTGTTTGTGGGGTCCATTTTCATGTACAAGGTCAGTCTGACATGAATTCTGTCTTGCTTAATAGCATATTAGCTATTCCAAATAAATTAATTCGATTAATACATATATTTTAACAGATTTAACAGGTTTTACCTATTTAAGGTATAATATTAATGACAAGAAAACATGGGTTGCTCTACAAGTATATATATATATATATATATATATATATATATATATATATATATATATATATATATATATATATATATATATATATATATATATATAATCAGGAGCTTGGCCCACTCTGGCCCCACATTAGATAACAACATTTTTTTTTGTGATGTGTTTCATAACTGAGAAAGAGATGCATGGTAAAGCACACTAAACAGCATATGTGTGTCGATTAAAACATGTTATATGTTTTATATGAGAAATAAACGCTGAAAAATGTTTTTGATAGGCTATAAATAGTAATTAGCTATCTACCACTAACAAGTAGGCTAATATGCAAAGATCTGCTATTTGAAATAAAAAAAAAAAATAAATAAATACTAAAGTCCATATTGGCTCTGGTGCATTAAATAATAATTAATAATATTATTAAGATTTTTTTAACATCACAAATTATAGAAAATAATATTATATTTTGATATTTTTCTCAAGCTATCATCTCGAAGTTGGACATCACAGCATCGGGACAACACAGTTATTGTAAACATTATTATATGCATCAAAAGCAATATGGGTGATTCTATTGCATGTATACAGTTGAAGTCAGAATTATTAGCCCCCCTGAATTATTAGCCCCTCTGTTTAATTTTTTCCCTGATTTCTGTTTAACAGATAGAAGATTTTTTTTCAGCACATTTCTAAACATAATAGTCGTAATAACTCATCTCTAATAACTGATTTATTTTATCTATGTCATGATGACAGTAGATAATATTTGACAAGATATTTTTCAAGACACTTCTATACAGCTTAAACTGACATTTAAAGGCTTAACTGGGTTAATTAGGTTAACTAGGCAGGTTAGGGTAATTAGGCAAGTTACTGCATAACGATGGTTTGTTCTGTAGACCATCCAAATATATATATAGCTTAAAGGGGCTACAAATTTTGACCTTAAAATGGTTTTTAAAAAATTAAAAACTGCTTTTATTCTAGCCAATATAAAACAAATAAGACTTTTTCTTGAAGAAAAAATATCAGACATACTGTGAAAATTTCCTTGCTCTGTTAAACAATTTTGGAAATATTTAAAAAAGAAAAAATTCAAAGGGGGGCTAATAACTGTTTCTTCTGGGGACTTCAACTGTTTGACATTTCAAAAAGGAGTTAAAGAAAAAAACTCTTTAACATTATTTCCAGTTTCTTATTGAAAGCATATTTCATTTTTATAATTCAACTTTTGCCAAACATAAATGATTAAAGGTTTTAACACTGAGATTTGTTAGGCTGCCTTCAGCAAAAATTCTAGATCTTCACAATATATCATCGCTAGAGCTTTCAGATAACACCCCCCAAATTTGGTGTTGATATGCTAAAATTTGTGGGAGGAGTTTGTTACATTGTAAAACATGTAAGTTCCTTTGCCAGCAGGTGGCGCTATAACTGTAACAAGTTATTGGCATGTAAACATGTTCAGGACAGACAATGCATGCCTGAGTTATAACAACTTCCTGTTTCATGGCGAATCATCAAAGTATGTGAGGCCACCACGGACACGCCATTCGACGAAAACTCTAGATCTTCACAATTTAACATCACCAAGGCCTTTAGATGACAATACGCAGTTTTTTGTTGATCTAATAAGTTTGTTAAAATACGACGCCTGGAAATGACAAAAACGGCACTTATTCGGCAGAGGAAGTTAAAAATATCCAACTTCCTGTTGGGTTTGAGATTTCACTCTAAGAGACTTTTTGTAGGTGAATCGTAGCTCAGGGGCCAGTCCATCAAAAGTACATAGGGTGGTGCTGTAGAGTCATTTTTCCACACCCACTTCCGTACCCATAACAAACATACATTTTCACCATTTCTGGGGCATGTGCGATGTTTTGTGAGTTTTCAGGCATGTTTAGACCCTCAAAGTCATGTTTCATTCTGGAGAAGAAGAAGAAGAAGAAGAAAATAAGCAATTCCAATAGGGTCTACGCACTGTTTCGGTGCTCGGTCCCTAATTAAAGCTGCAAGCAGTGATGAAAGGGACCGTGCACCCAGGCTCACCACCTCCTGGTGGCCTTAGGATGACTGAGAACAGTGGACAATAATGATTTAAGCTGATATATACATAAAAAAACCTGAGAAAATTACAGATTTATGCCACATTTCCTTCTGTCAGCAGGTAGCGCAATAACTGTGACTCAATATTGGCATGTAGATGTCTTCAAGAGAGGAATCTCATTGAACGTGAATTTTCAGGCAGGTCGGACATTGTGTGGCTAAGTTATTCGTCCTCCATGGCGATACACTGAACTTTGTCAGTCCACCCTACGACGAATACTGTAGATCTTCACAATTTAACATTACAATAGCCTTTGGATTAGAATAATGGAGCATGGATTTAATAGAATTAAATTTGTAGGTGGCGTTTGTTAAAGTGTAAAACATGTCATTTCCTGTTGCCAACAGATGGCCCTATAACTGATACTGGATATTGGCATGTAAACGTGTTCAGGTCAGGACTGTTATCAAACGTGGATTTTAAGGCAGATCGGACAATGCATGCCTGAGTTATAACAACTTTGTTTCATGGCGAAACATCAAAGATTGTGAGGCTGCTGAAGGACACACTCTTTGACGAAAAGTCCAGATCTTCACAATTTAACATTGCCTAGGTCTTTAGATGGCATTACCCAATGTTGGTGTTGATCAGAAAAATCCCTAGGAGGTGTTCGTTAAAACACAACGCCTGGAAATGGCAAAAACTGCAGGAAGTTTAAATTATCTGACTTCCTGTTGGGTTTGAGATTTTGCTCCAAGAGACTTTTTTCTAGGGATTGGAAAGTTTGATGGGTGTGCCAGTTTTCGTACATGTGCGTAAAACGTAGCTTGGGGGCCACTCCGTCAAAAGTGCATGGGTGGTGCTGTTGACTTCCATGTGTTTCTCTTACTATGGAGGTCAGTGGTTACAGGCTTTCAACTTTCAACAGAACAAAAACATTTCAAACTTGTTTGAAACAAGTCATGAGTGAGTAATCGATGGCAACATTTAGATTTTTGCAGAATATACTGCTTTAACCGCATAAGAACAGAAAGAATAAAGGTTCTGGAGGACAATTCTGTGATGGAAACTCTATTGTTCTTCGCTTAATGACCACAAGGTCTTATGCTGGAGAAAATGTCCTTCCGTGTTCTGTATCATCTAGCTGCATTATATAAAGTAAAAAGATAAAAAAAAAAGATAAAAGGGTGGATGAGGCTTCTATGTCTAAGACGCGGAGTTTCTCATTCAAAGGCCTTTGCAACTCTATAGCACAGATGAAAGGAAACCCCTATGAGGTTATTATGATCTGCTATCTGACTATGCAGCGAAAGAGAGACCGAGAGAATGAGAGAGAGCAAAAGACAGAGGGGCAAAGTACGTAGATCGCATTAAAACTAATTTGCTTACAGTGTCTTCAGCTAACGATAAGAATCAGGCAGCTGCCGAAGCCTGTCATATGCCATTACCCTCAGCCAGCCACTTCAAGTGTGAAGCACTCCCTCCACTTTCAAGAATTTAAAATGGATTGGAATATGATAACGTGTTGTTTCCGTCTTGTCAGATTCCTCTTTCTGGAACCTGCTCCACTGACAGCGGAAGGCCGGACGAAAAGATTTCTGTTCACAAGCATTGAGCTAATTTGTTCCGCTTTACGCACTCTAGTTTTTTGGTTAAAGATCATGAACATGAGGCATTACAAAAAATGAGAGAAAGAGAGAACGTGTGTTGGAAATTTAACAGGCATCACCTAGAAAAAAAAATGACAATCCATTCTGAAGTGCTTCTTTGACAATTACCCAGCGCACATTTGTCCCAGCTGCCTCTGGAGAAAATCACCTAGTACTACAACAAAACAATTGGCGTATTTGCCAAGAACCACTTGTTGAAAAGATTAATGGGCAACTTTAATGCATTTTGTTTCAGAAAAAGCGCCGCTGGACTGTTAAAGCAACCAAAAACACTGAGACAGGCTCCTTTAACCCGAGGAATGGTTTTCTGTGGCAAGCTGTCTGAACACGCATGATCTACTCTCGTTAGCTGCAACGGTTAGAAAAAGACTAGTGCATTTGAATTCAAATTCACCCAAATGTCTATGTACAGCTACAGCTGTCACTCCTAAACTGACAGTGTTCGGCAGTCATGATTTGTGAGGTTGTTTAGTGTTGCAAGACTCCAAACAAGAAGACAGATGTCAACAATTTTTGGGTTTGTTTTTTAAAGTAGTATTACTAACTAGCTTACAATATGTACAAAAAAAGCAGTTTGTTATTTTTTTTTACTTTAAAAAAGTGGATAAACCTGTTGCCTTAAAAGTGACAAGTTGACTTTACTTAAAAATGTGTAGATCCTTTGAAATGTTAAACTGTTAACATATAATTATAATTAGGCACGCAGTTTATTTACCTAATAATTTTAAGGCACTTTTGGCCCGTTTCCACTGAGTGGTACGGTACGGTATGCTTTTTTGGACGGTTTCACTGTCAAAAGGTGTACCGAACCATACCGCACCACTTTTTCAGCACCCTTTGTAAAGGGTACCAAAGGTACCAAAAGGCGGAGCTAGACGCGCAGCTGAACGCTATTGGTTTACAGAGATACGTCATTCGCTCATGCAACAATCCAAAATGAAAACAAAGGAACTGCCATGTTTTAAATGCACAGTCGAGAGATTACACTGTAATACTATATACATATAATAACAAGCCATGGTCGACCCAAGTTCAAACAAACCTTGTCGTCATCTTGATGTACAGCCACAAAGCCAAAAAGAACAAAATCTGCTGCTGTGCCTTGTTATTGTTTTACGAGCCTGTCTAAAAGTGTGAGCGGTTTCACTTTGTCCAGAGAGCGCGCGATCATGTCTATATTTGAAATAACTAACGTTTTTGAGCTCATTAATAACGTGAGCGTGATCGTTGAAGCGATCCAACCGATCCTGTCAAAAAGGAACAAACGAGAGAGTGAAGAGCGAAAACACAAAGAAGAAGCCGGAAAAAACTGCAGTAAATGATGCATCTGCAACCTAAAACATGAACAAACTGCCATGTTTAACTATTATCATAACTTTTGGACTATTATGAACTCGGAATGACAGAAATTATTTTCTAACAAGAGTCTACACGTGCTGCTGAAGAATAAAGATACATATTAGAGGTTTGCACTGACTGTGGGCTATTTTTTGTGTTGTTTTTGAACCTAAATAAGGACTAAATGTATGCTGTGTGTAGTTTTTCTGTACTTGGTAACATATCAGAGACTGTAAGGGTCTGTATGTGTTCAAATATGTTGTATTTATTTATTTATTTTATGTAATTTCAGACATTACAGTTGGCTATTTTGCACTGTCATTTATCTGCAGTTATAATCAAATCCTGTTCATAGAAAAGTCAGTAATAAACATTTTTGCAGAAGTATTTATGTGTATAAAGCATCTGTTTAGTGAGAAGTGCTTCTCATATGATATGTGAATGACCTGTACAGCTTTACTGTAGACATTTTCTCGAGCGAAAATGACGTCGTCTGAAACTTTCTGTTGTACACCATGCCCACCAAAAGGGTACCCTTTTAGCAGTGGAAACGCAAGCCTGATAAAGGTGACCCGTACCGTTCCATACTGTACCACTCAGTGGAAACGAGCCATGTGTAGCACTTTGTACAGTTTACTTAACTAAGAAATTATAGGGTAACAAGGCCCAATCCCGATTCTACCCCATAGCCCTTCCCGTTACCCCTTCCCATCGTTTTGCATGTCCCCGTAAATAGGTAGGGGTGTCCCAATTCTCATTAGCTTGAAGGCGTAGGGCTAAGAGAAAGGCGTAGATAGCTCTTCGAACTGAGATTTTTTAGGGCCACACTTGAAACCAAGAAGTAAGAAAAACTTTCCAGAATACACCAGCCACAACGACAGCATGGCCTAAACCGGAAGTAAAGAGATCCACAAAATAGTATTTTTTTTTTTGTCATTATTATGAATTTTTACAACAAACAAGCATATGTTTTAAAACATGCATAACCGCGTTCGTGTTGTACCATCATGCTTTAAAAAAAACGCTAAAATAAAAAAATCTTTAACCCTAATAATAACTCCTGTATAGTAGTTTCACAACATTCTGACACTCGATGACACTCGAATATCCTGTCAGAAAAGTCTAGTGGCTGGGAATGATCTTTTTACAGTGTCTGCTATAATGTTAATGTTGTTTTTGGTGTGTTTACAGAGATGAATATGGCCACTATGTAAAATCACAGTATAGTTACGATCTTATTGCCACATTAGATTGTTATGATAACATAATACATGCCTTCAGTAATTTCTTGGAGATAAATACCAAAACATAAAGCAACTGGAATAACTACAGCAATCACGATTGTCTGATCTCATATAAAGCAAGAGATAACATATGATGCACGCGATAACATGTGATGCATGTGCAGGTGCTGTAGTGCTGTCCCATTTCTTAGAGGTAAATTTTGAAGCCCTTCTCCTTCACACTCGGTTTTAAGGGCCAAGGGGTATGGGTACAAAAATAGAATTGGAATTGGGCCTAAGTAAAGGATAATCAACAGCTGTATGTGCATTAAATGATTTTAAAATGCACAACAAAGAGGCAAAGAGTCAATGGCGTGAATCAAAAGTAAACGTGTTAGCTACCTCTTCACAAAAAGTAAATAAAACAATTTAAAAAATAGCATATTGGCAATCTCCTTCCGCATGCAGAAATCCACAGATGTTTTTAGCCCAACATTGAGTAAATTTACAACTTACCCATTTATTTACTAGTGTAAATGTGTGTAAATATGTATTTGTTCAGTTTAAGTATTAATTTAAGTGATTCAATAACTAATAATACAATTTGGATAATGAAACTGAAATGCCTGGTTTTACTATTGGGAGCTCATGGTCCTCCAGAATGGTTTGGTAGTCCTTGGCAGTGATGTGCCCATCTAGCTCAAGGGTTGGGCCTAGGGATTTCCGTGATATTGCAGTCCAAGCATCACTGATCCATGCTTCACTCTGTGGATGCAACAGTCTGGGTGGTACGCTTCTTTGGGGCTTTTCCACACTATAACTCTCCCAGATGTGGGAAAGACAGTGAAGGTAGACCCATCAAAGAACAGTGCATGTTTCACATTGTTCAAAACCCAAGAATTTTGCTTCTGGCACCATGCAGCATTTGTCATTGGCACGTGTGAACAAAGTTTTTCCTCCAACATTAAATTGGCCAGTGTTTTAGTTTCATTGCCCAACCCTACTTTACTATACAGTCTGGGTGGTAAACCTATTTGGGGCTTCTCTACACTTTAACTCTCTCGGATGTGGGAAATACAGTGAAGGTGCACTCATCAGAGAACAATACATGTTTCATGTTGTCCACAGCACTAAATTGGCCAATGTTTCAGTTTCATTGTCCAACCCCACTGTGTTTGGTAGCATTTAATACACATTCATACAGCTCTTTCATGTGTAGAAATACCAGAACTATTCAAGTGTAAAAATAAGTTACTGTAAATAAAGTGGGTCCAACTTTATATTATGTGGTTTTAATTACTTACACTTCAACGAATAACACATGTATATACATACATGCTATACAGTGTACTATAGCAAAAAATACATATAATTTCATATGTAATTATTTTATTTAATTACATTTGTAATTACACTGATTACTCAACCCTTACACCTTAATCCACCTTTTAACCTACCTTACTCCAAACATGTTGCTAACCGAACCCATATTACACCCCTGTAGCACCATAAGTGTGCATTAAACCTGTAATACGAACATAAGTACATTGCACCTTGTAGTTAAGACCACTTAATATAAAGCAGGACCATCAAGTGTAACCAGCATATTAGCATCCAGAAAATGAGCAAATAGCCATCAGCAGAGAGCGTGTGTTCCACATAAACACTATTAAAATAATTTTTCAAAGTGTGCTATATGGGTTGCCAGCCCCCAAAGCACAAGGCTGCTGTGAGTCAAGACACGTTCCTCTGTTTCTGTGATTTTATTTATTTTTTATTTCTATTTTTTTTCCTAGCCCTGCATCCAGACGAGCTGTCAGTGCTCTAAAGAGAGTAGCGTCACTGCATTAACAACTAGCCGTTCACTTTGATTCTGTACACAATACGTGCGTATAATGAGAATGGTGTGTGTGCTTTGTCAGAAGTGAATGTTGTCCCATTCCCGAAAGCAGCCCACATTGTATAAAAAAGTGATAAAGGCTTGGATCAACTGCAACAGTGTGCTTTTTACATTTTAATGCCATTCCAAATATCTTTTGCTTGATGACATCATTAGTACAGGATGACTGACAGCGAAAGCCATGTGCTAAATATATGTGAAATGGTGTAGTGAGGTAAACCAAAAATAAAAAATGAATAAGTTAATAAACCAAACATAGAGTCAGATCTATCTATCTATCTATCTATCTATCTATCTATCTATCTATCTATCTATCTATCTATCTATCTATCTATCTATCTATCTATCCATCCATCCATCCATCCATCCATCCATCCATCCATCCATCCATCCATCCATCCATCCATCCATCCATCCATCCATCCATCCATCCATCCATCCATCCATCCATCCATCCATCCATCCATCCATCCATCCATCCATCCATCCATCCATCCATCCATCCATCCATCCATCCATCCATCCATCCAAATGAATTGTCTTTAAGGAACAGACATTTAACAAAACACAAATATTAAAGGATTTTACACAATATAAGATCAAATTTATTTAAATTAAAACCTCAAAATCAGTGTGACCTAAAACTGTTATGCTAGATTTCAGACGTTAATATACTATCACTTCAACGTGAATGAAATCATAAGTTGTTCAAAATCAGCAGTGAATGTTTTCCATGATATACCCGCATTGCTAATAGGTTTTTACATGTTTTATTGTTGGTCTCAATGTTTTATTGTTATAATATTGTTGTAATGCTGGTCTTAATAATTGAGCTAATGTAATAGCAAACCTATATATAAAACTAACTTTAACTATAACTACAATGTAAAAATGCTGGGTTCCACACAATTTATTCATGTTGTCTCAACACAAATCTTTTTGGTTAGCTTAATTGTTTAATGTTCAATCAAATTCATGTGAAAAAAATTATTAAGTTGCCCTCTCAAAAACCGTAAGGATTGGGATGTTTCAGCTCATTTTAGATAATCAGTTTAAACAAGCAGCAAAAGTCAACTATAACTAAAACACAATTTCATATTGTCAGCTGTAGTTTAAGGTCCCATTTTACTCCATTGGTGCATGGTCCACATACAGTTGAAGTCAGAATTATTAGCCATAATGTTTTTTTTTTTTTTTTTTTTTTTTTTTTTTTTTTTTAATATTTCCCAAATTATATTTGACAGAGCAGGGAAATTTTTACAGTATGTATGATAAAATTTTAGCTTTGTAAGCTATATTTTTCCCGATAGTCTACAGAACAAACCATCGTTATAACTTGCCTAATTACCCTAACCTGACTAGTTAACCTTATTAACCTAGTTAAACCTTTAAATGTCACCTTAAGCTGTATAGAAGAAAAATATGTAGTAAAATATGATTTACTGTCATCATGGCAAAGATAAAATAGATCAGTTATTCGAAATGAGTAATTAAAACTATTATGTTTAGAAATGTGTTGAACAAATCTGCTCTCCCTTAAACAGAAATTGGGGAAAAAAAATAAACAGGGGGGCTAATAATTCTGACTTCCACTGTATGTAGACCATTTCCTTATTTAAACATAAAACAGAATTTTGTAAACATAAAAACTGGATATGCAAAATTTCGTATTTGACTGTATATGTAAAACACATCTAAATAATGTTTTACATAATTCAAGCATGACATTAAACAAACATACATAAATTTAATCACTCTCAAAATAATATTTAGGTTTTGCAACTAAAATATGTAACTATTTTAATCGCATGGACAATATTCATTTATTATGATCACACATTTGAAACATATACATTTTAATATAAGTAGGGGGAAAGTGAATGTTTTTATATATCTTTACCAATATATCCAACATGTTTCAATATGGTTGAAATGTGTTCTGCACACTGTTAATGTCATGATCACCAGCAATCTAGTCTGTGCAGATCACTGGAGAACTACACACCCTCTAATTTAATCAACTACAACTCCCATCATGCACCTCACACACACACCAGTTCCTGATTCCTCCTGATTACGCACACTCAGCTGGAAGCTAATCAGGTGGACCATAAAAGCAGCACACACACGCATCTTTGCTGAATCTTGTTAGCTGTATGTGAGAAATTTTATTGCCGCAGTGATATTAAAGTTTACGCATGTGAAATTCTGTCATACAGCGCCGCGAAAAGGATCGGGATTAAACAAGATGATTATACATTAAAAAAGTGAGCAATTGGTCTAATTTTTTAGATTTCTGTACAGAGCGGTTATATTGTGATCTTTGATTGGTCTCAGGCAGTCACATAATGTGATTTC